>NC_140660.1:30456344-30574652 GCF_978046115.1 Saccoglossus kowalevskii
CAAACCATGCAAGTTCACAGGCCATAGGCCCAGTAAATCGCTGTCATCATTTATGTACGATGCAGTATTTGGCGATTTATTTTTGGCCATTAGATTCCTTGATTCATGACATCATGTGCCAATAAATCCGATGAGTCGTTTAGTTCAAAACACTGAATGATCATAGCATGGTGTGCAGAGTTTTATAGGTAAAGCAATTGTTAAGAATATATTAAAATTTGTGGAAAAGGGGGCACAGATCTAGAAGCAGTACCTACACACGAATTGGTGACGTCATAAAATACATGACCTTCAATCGGGGTCGTTTCCTCGGTATAAACGAATTGGTATATACAAATTACAATAAAGATACTTAAGACATTACACATAAGGTAAAACAAATCACGTGACAATATAATGATAATAACGGTAATAAATCCTAGCTTAACAGTTGAACAGAACGCTCATATAGTCAGTCGGGTGACGCCGAGGGTCACGAACTGTGTTGCCAAATGGCCGTGTGGTTGAAACTGGGTCATGGCGTGACGGGTGAGGAAGACATCATTAAACACTCAAAATCACAATAAAACGGGGAAGTGGTTGCATATTACGGCGTAGCCAACATGGGAAATAAAAAAACGCCCAATACAAACGACATGGGTTCGAATCACACTAGATACACACTCGCCAGAACCGAAGCAATCAGAAACCAGCAATCGTTTTGGCTTTTCCGTTCAACTCATCAGAACAATGGAGTAGTTAGAAAAATGAACACCACTTAACGACCAACGTCGTGGCGTGGTACACAAGCGTGCCATCAAAATAAAACAAAATTAGCTTGAAAAGACAGTGGGTTCTAGTCCCGCTCACAGCTACCGTAAAAACGTAAATCAAATAAACTGAAATCTCTCAAACCGTAAACAAGTAAACAAAGAACGTCGCAAAAAAATAATAAACCTCACAAAACTCCATCATACAAAACTGAATGAATAAATAATAAAACAAGCCGGTAGGCTGGTTGGCGATCCGCTCCGCTCAAAAACAAGCACCATGTTTTTGGCTGTTTCCATGGTGTGACATAAACGTGAAGCTGACGTCGGTTTATAACTAATACGAAGTTCGCAAACACCATTCAGTTTTTGGAAGTCACTTAGTTTATTACTAGGACCACAATCACTCTCCTGGTCGAGTGACTGTGCTAGGACGTATTCTGCTGTTACATTTATTATTTCCAACAGTTTTGCGATAGCATTTTCTAGAATGAAGCGTTTCCTTTAAATGCTGGAAAGCGAAATAATGAAATAACGAGATGGTAATTATTTACCTAAAGTACAGTGTGTTGACCTTCATAAAAATATACTTCATAATGCAAAACATTAGTCACGGTGAGTTATTTAAATATACGACTCCTAATCGAAAAATATGACCACAGTCCAGAATTTCAGACGGATATTAAGAAACCTAAGAGCATATCAAAAGCATTTACTCTAAAATATAAAAAAGAACTGCAGTCAAAAGTCAAGAATGCCAGCAAATAAAGGACTCTGTCCCACAATCCTTTGTGCGCGTTATTACGGACACGCGCAAAAAACTGTACCATGCTTGTCAAATCTGGGTCAAATATACAGTACGCTACTATCTTGCCACAGTGGAGTGTTCGGTGACCATTGAATTAGCCCGTGATTCATATTTTATGTGTATTAATTTATTCATCAATTTTCGTGACTGACAGTACTGCCCAAATTTTAGCCAAAAAAACGCAACTGGTGAAACGGAAGAGCATTGCCAGGCGATGGACGCGGGGCTCTTTGGCGACGACCGCATAGAGGTCAAAATACGCGTTCTATTTTTACACGTTAAATATGGCTCTTCCATTTCGCCCCCTCCGGAATGTTCTACTTTCACAGCCTAATCGCAGGTTTTTCGAAAAACGTCGAAAAAACACAAGAATTTGTAGAAATGTTCCTGTTTTGGGCGGATTATTGATGGAGAATAATGTCTTTATTACAAAAATGCTGAAAAACCGTGAGTTGTTGCCTTAGTTATTTTTTTATTGGCGAAAAACTGCGAACTCGGCAAATTTGGTTGCACAACTTCCCTTTATCATATACACCCAGCGACACCGATAAAACTGGTAGGAGGTATTACATTTGGGGCGAAAGTATTCAAAAATCAGTTTTTGGATGTTGCAATGGCAATGGTGGGCCAGGATTGTTTTCCAATTAGTGACGGCACGACCTACCTGTGAAGTATGAACAAAACCGGCCGAGCCGAAACAATCACAGAGGAGTTAAAAGCCGTTGCTGGTGAAAAGTTTCCCCAACTTTAGGGTCAAATTTCTCGGTAATGAAAACAGATATCAAAAATTCAAATGGTAACTTTGTGCCCACACTCAAGCTGAGTAGAATAAGCTATGTCTGAAGTGTTTTATTCCAAATTTGTAGGAGGAGATACATTTGGCGCGAAGCTATCAAAAAATCAGTTTTTTGGCTGTTGCTATGGCAACGGTGGGCCAAAAACGTTTTTCAGATTTTTCCTTATAACTAGGGTTAAGGTGTGACCTACCTACCTGCCAAGTTTGAACGAAATCGGCCAAGCCAAAAAAATCACAGAAGATATAATAGTGAACACTGGAAATGTACACACACAGACACACACACACAAAACGACAAAAGTGATTATAAGGGCAATCCTAGCGGAGCGGATCGCCAATAACTAACGTCTTAAACTGGACGACGCGCAATTTGTTCAACAGTTTCCAGATTGTGACAAGAGATAAACAAGTCAAGGTAAGTTTTGTTAAAGTGTCGATGGCGTTCCCTATATTACGAAAACAATTCAGACGAATATCTTCTGTGGTGTTGTTGAATTTATACTGTGTCTGCGGAATTGTTGATTGAGGGTTCGAAGCCAGCAATTAACATTTTGTTAGAAAGTTTCACAATTAAATCAAATATCCAATGATACCAGTATATTTATTTCATTATTTTAACAACTTGCAATGGTGGAAGTTGGTCAAACACGAGTTCTTACACCTAAATAAGTATCAAATATTTGTCGACACATTTATTCTCTCAACCTTGTAGAGGTGGAAATTAATTAAACAACAGGTATTTACTCACAAATATAATGGTCAATATTTGTCCTTACATTCATTCTGTCAATTTAAGAACTTGTAATTGTTGGAATTAATCAAATGAGAGTTGTCTACACCAAAATAAGTTTCAAATACTTGTCCATACATTTATTCTCTCAATTTAACAACTTGTAATGGTGTAAAATAATTAAACGAGAGTTGTCTACACCAAAATAAGTCTAAAATATTTGTCCGTACATTTATTCTCTCAATTTAACAACTTGTAATGGTGTAAAATAATTAAACGAGAGCTGTCTACACCAAAATAAGTCTAAAATATTTGTCCGCACATTTATTCTCTCAATTTAACAACTTGTAATTGTGGGAATTAATCAAACAAGAGCTGTCTACACCAAAATAAGTCTAAAATATTTGTCCGCACATTTATTCTCTCAATTTAACAACTTGTAATTGTTGGAATTAATCAAATGAGAGTTGTCTACACCAAAATAAGTTTCAAATACTTGTCCATACATTTATTCTCTCAATTTAACAACTTGTAATGGTGTAAAATAATTAAACGAGAGTTGTCTACACCAAAATAAGTCTAAAAAATTTGTCCGCACATTTATTCTCTCAATTTAACAACTTGTAATTGTGGGAATTAATCAAACGAGAGCTGTCTACACCAAAATAAGTCTAAAATATTTGTCCGCACATTTATTCTCTCAATTTAACAACTTGTAATTGTGGGAATTAATCAAACGAGAGCTGTCTATACCAAAATAAGTCTAAAATATTTGTCCACACACTTATTCTCTCAATTTAACAACTTGTAATGGTGTAAAATAATTAAACGAGAGCTGTCTACACCAAAATAAGTCTAAAATATTTGTCCATACATTTATTCTCTCAATTTAACAACTTGGAATGGTGTAAAATAATTAAACGAGAGCTGTCTACAGCAAAATAAGTCTAAAATATTTGTCCGCACATTTATTCTCTCAATTTAACAACATCTAATTGTGGGAATTAATCAAACGTGAGTTGTTTACATCAAACTAAGTATTTAATATTTGTTGAGACATTTATTCTCTCAATTTAACAACTTGTAATGGTGTAAAATAATTAAACGAGAGTTGTCTACACCAAAATTAATCTCAAATATTTGTCCACACATTTATTGTCACAATTTAACCACTTGTTAATAGTGGAAATTACTTAAACGCGACTTGTTTAATCAGTTGACATCAATGCAACTTACCCGCAGACAGTGCACAGCAGAGTATCATTATTGAGCAATTATAAACAGGAACGTGTCTTGGCATTAGGGTTAGGGTCGGGTCAGGTATGGGCAACGGAATTATTAACAGGAACGTGTCTTGACATTAGGGTTAAGGTCGGGTCAGGTATGGGCAACGCAAATGGCAAACACCCAATTGGCAAGATGTACACTAACGGGTTATGGCATGCATATAGTTTACACAAGTAAAAACACAAAATTGGCAATTTTTTGGACAATTGTAACTCAATAATAGAAATATGTTGTATTTCTATATATGACAACAAATTATTTAATTTGCATGACTACCCACATAGCTCAGTTGATTTGTACTATGTCAGCAAAGTGAGCGATCGCTGGTTCGAATCCAGTATGTTTAGTTAGATTTTTGAATGCTAGTGAAGATAGTGCTCCTATGAATAGGACTTATATCCTTACTCCTATGTGAAGACACTCGTGGTACAGTGGACAAGACGGTGCGTTGGGAACTCAAAGATCGCAAGTTCGAATCACGGATTGGACACTCCTACAAAAGACATGAAAGACGTTAAAAACATAAACAGCGGATTCAAAAACTCAAGTCAGGAAAACAGAACGCAAGAATACTACCCCACATGGAAGCCAGTCGAAGTCGTCGAAGAACGAACACAGTCGAAGAACGAACACAGTTAACAGCTGTAGGTCACGTGCAACAACAGACACGAAGAGCAATGCTGCTTTCCAAATGGCTCCCTTCTTTTGTATTGACCCCCTAAAGATTGCTAATCCCCCTTTCTAACTCTTCCCCCAAAAATAATATATCGCCCCTTTTAAAATGTATTGACCCACAAATTAATGAATATTCATGAGCACAGAAACTGCTACGTCATGAATAAATTAGCATAATTTAAAAAAAATTGCATAAAGTGTAGGTACTCCTTCTGGAGCTCTGCCAAGATATTTCTCTAATGAACATGATTTACCTGATGGATTTAGTCAGATATTCATCAAAACCTAAATAGCGATGGTAAAAATCACATTACATTGCACTATTTTCATTCTCGCTACGATTCTGGTACGAAAACAGTGAAGTGAGCATGCGTGAGGTGAATTTTGAGCGTGCTAGGCAGCCAGTTCGTAGTGTCAGCCAATCAGAGCGAGGTTCTTATATGCGGTTCTTACCCGTATTCCGGTAAAAATTATACCTCCATTGTTAGTTCAGTAGTTATTTCGATTGAACAATCACAACAATTGTCTCTACTTAGAAGGTAGAAGAATGCAATGGGGAACGACAATCATAATCAAATACACATGTGACGTAGATGTTACGCAACAAATATAAATACACATAATTTACAGATTTCAATGTACAAATATTGCAATATTTATTTATTTAACTCACCAAACGACGTCATACTGCTCTTTAACTTTTCATGAAAATTCACATTTCAATCTTCGGAAATATTTTATTGCTTCGTTACGTTATGGGGTCATCTAAAGTTCAAAGCAATGTAAATATTTTATTGCACAACACTCCAAAATACTCATTAACTGACTTTCCAGCAATGAACGTAACATTGTATACAAGACGATATGTACATGGATATCGTATGTATGTGATGTAAATACTTTATTGCTTCGTTACGTTATGGGGTCATCTAAAGTTCAAAGCGATGTAAATATTTTATTGCTTCGTTACGTTACGGGGTCATCTAAAGTTCAAAGCCATGTAAATATTTTATTGCACAACACTCCAAAATACTCATTAACTGACTTTCCAGCAATGAACGTAACATTGTATACAAGACAATATGTACATGGATATCGTATGTATGTGATGTAAATATTTTATTGCTTCGTTACGTTATGGGGTCATCTAAAGTTTAAAGCGATGTAAATATTTTATTGCTTTATTACGTTATGGGGTCATCTAAAGTTTAAAGCAATGTAAATATTTTATTGCTTCGTTAAGTTATGGGGTCATCTAAAGTTCAAAGCGATGTAAATATTTTATTGCTTCGTTACGTTATGGGATCATCTAAAGTTCAAAGCGATGTACATATTTTATTGCACAACACTCCAAAATACTCATTAAGTGACTTTCCAGCAATGAACGTAACATTGTATACAAGACAATATGTACATGGATATCATATGTATGTGATGTAAATATTGTATTGCTTCGTTACGTTACGGGGTCATCTAAAGTTCAAAGCGATGTAAATATTGTATTGCTTCGTTACGTTATGGGGTCAACTAAAGTTCAAAGCAATGTAAATATTTTATTGCTTCGTTACGTTATGGGGTCAACTAAAGTTCAAAGCAATGTAAATATTTTATTGCTTCGTTACGTTATGGGGTCAACTAAAGTTCAAAGCAATGTAAATATTTTATTGCTTCATTACGTTATGGGGTCAACTAAAGTTCAAAGCAATGTAAATATTTTATTGCTTTGTTACGTTATGGGGTCATCTGAAGTTCAAAGCGATGTAAATATTTAATTGCACAACACTCCAAAATACTCATTAACTGACTTTCCAGCAATGAACGTAACATTGTATACAAGACAATATGTACATGGATATCGTATGTATGTGATGTAAATATTTTATTGCTTTGTTACGTTATGGGGTCATCTAAAGTTCAAAGTGATGTAAATATTTTATTGCACAACACTCCAAAATACTCATTAACTGACTTTCCAGCAATGAACGTAACATTGTATACAAGACAATATGTACATGGATATCGTATGTATGTGATGTAAATATGTTATTGCTTCGTTACGTTATGGGGTCATCTAAAGTTCAAAGCGATGTAAATATTTTATTGCTTCGTTACGTTATGGGGTCATCTAAAGTTCAAAGCAATGTAAATATTTTATTGCTTCGTTACGTTATGGGGTCAACTAAAGTTCAAAGCAATGTAAATATTTTATTGCTTCGTTACGTTATGGGGTCAACTAAAGTTCAAAGCAATGTAAATATTTTATTGCTTCGTTACGTTATGGGGTCAACTAAAGTTCAAAGCAATGTAAATATTTTATTGCTTTGTTACGTTATGGGGTCATCTGAAGTTCAAAGCGATGTAAATATTTTATTGCACAACACTCCAAAATACTCATTAACTGACTTTCCAGCAATGAACGTAACATTGTATACAAGACAATATGTACATGGATATCGTATGTATGTGATGTAAATATTTTATTGCCTCGTTACGTTATTGGGTCATCTAAAGTTCAAAGCGATGTAAATATTTTATTGCTTCATTACATTACAGGGTCATCTAAAGTTCAAAGCGATGTAAATATTTTATTGCTTCGTTACGTTATTGGGTCATCTAAAGTTCAAAGCAATGTAAATATTTTATTGCTTCGTTACTTTATGGGGTCATCTAAAGTTCAAAGCGATGTAAATCTTTTATTGCTTCGTTACGTTATGGGGGTCATCTAAAGTTCAAAGCAATGTAAATATTTTATTGCTTTGTTACGTTACGGAGTCATCTAAAGTTCAAAGCGATGCTAATATTTTATTGCTTCGTTATGTTACAAGGTCATCTGAAGTTCAAAGCGATGTAAATATGTTATTGCTTCATTACGTTATGGGGTCATCTAAAGTTCAAAGCGATGTATATATTTCATTGCTTCGTTACGTTATGGGTTCATCTAAAGTTCAAAGCAATGTAAATATTTTATTGCTTTGTTACGTTACGGAGTCATCTAAAGTTCAAAGCGATGCTAATATTTTATTGCTTCGTAATGTTACAAGGTCATCTGAAGTTCAAAGCGATGCTAATATTTTATTGCTTCGTTATGTTACAAGGTCATCTAAAGTTCAAAGCGATGCTAATATTTTATTGCTTCGTTATGTTACAAGGTCATCTGAAGTTCAAAGCGATGCTAATATTTTATTGCTTCATTACGTTATGGGTCATCTAAAGTTCAAAGCGATGTAAATATTTTATTGCTTCGTTACGTTACAGGGTCATCTAACGTTCAAAGCGATGTAAATATTTTATTGCTTCGTTATGTTACAAGGTCATCTGAAGTTCAAAGCGATGCTAATATTTTATTGCTTTGTTACGTTATGGGTCATCTAAAGTTCAAAGCAATGTAAATATTTTATTGCTTTGTTACGTTATGGGGTCAACTAAAGTTCAAAGCAATGTAAATATTTTATTGCTTTGTTACGTTACGGAGTCATCTAAAGTTCAAAGCGATGCTAATATTTTATTGCTTTGTTATGTTACAGGGTCATCTGAAGTTCAAAGTGATGTAAATATTTTATTGTTTGTTACGTTACGGAGTCATCTAAAGTTCAAAGCGATGCTAATATTTTATTGCTTTGTTATGTTACAGGGTCATCTAAAGTTCAAAGCGATGTAAATATGTTATTGCTTCGTTACTTTATGGGTTCATCTAAAGTTCAAAGTGATGTAAATTTTTTATTGCTTTCTTATGTTACAGGGTCATCTAAGGTTCAAATTGATGTAAATATTGTATTACTTCATCAACCGGAAGTAACGCAGCCTTGGACGGATTCTGTGCCTAATGCATTAATACATTAGTAGGTCCCACTGGTAACATATCAAGATCACTTGCTACTACTGACACTTCAATTTACAGTTCTTCTGGGTAAAGTAGATTGACTTGCTAGCCTTTGCTTTCTTGTGGTTATAATGGACAAATAAAATCAGACAATATTTGCAATGTGAGGAGGTGAGTATCCCACTCAACTGGCTCACTGCACCACATAATCAGCCGATGACATGTCACTCACAGCAAATAAAGCAGACAAGATTTGCAATGTGAGGAGGTGAGTATCCCACTCAACTGGCTCCCTGGACCACATAATCAGCCACTGACATGCCACTCATAGCAAATAAAGCAGACAAGATTTGGAATGTGAGGAGGTGAATATCCCACTCAACTGGCTCCCTGGACCACATAATCAGCCACTGACATGTCACTCATAGCAAATAAAGTAGACAAGATTTGCAATGTGAGGAGGTGAGTATCCCACTCAACTGTCTCCCTGGAGCACAGAATCAGCCGCTGACATGTCACTCACAGCAAATAAATCAGACATTATTTGCAATGTGAGGAGGTGAGTATCCCACTCAACTGGCTCCCTGGACCAGAGAATCAGCCGATGACATACCACTCACAGCAAATAAAGTAGACAAGATTTGGAATTTGAGGAGGTGAGTATCCCACTCAACTGGCTACCTGGACCACAGAATCAGCCGCAGACATGCCACTCACAGCAAATAAAGCAGACAAAATTTGCAATGTGAGGAGGTGAGTCTCCCACTCAACTGGCTCCCTGGACCAGAGAATCAGCCGATGACATGTCACTCACAGCAAATAAAGCAGACAAGATTTGCAATGTGAGGAGGTGAGTATCCCACTCAACTGGCTCCCTGGACCACATAATCAGCCGATGACATGCCACTCATAGCAAATAAAGCAGACAAGATTTGCAATGTGAGGAGGTGAATATCCCACTCAACTGGCTACCTGGACCACAGAATCAGCCGCTGACATACCACTCACAGCAAATAAAGTAGACAAGATTTGGAATTTGAGGAGGTGAGTATCCCACTCAACTGGCTACCTGGACCACAGAATCAGCCGCAGACATGCCACTCACAGCAAATAAAGCAGACAAAATTTGCAATGTGAGGAGGTGAATATCCCACTCAACTGGCTCCCTGGACAACATAATTCAACAAGCCAAGCATGACTCAATATCACCATCAAGTCTTGATGTCAAAATCTGTGTGCTAGGGAGTCAATTGTGAGACAAGTTGTGACAATTGTGAGACAAGACAACTGACATCTGACAACTCCATTTTTCCATATGTACTCCCTAGCACACAGAATTTGACAGTAAGACTTGATGTTGATAACACTTACACGTAGAGATACCAGATTCGATCCAAAACAATACACATTAGTTCATTACAGATAGTCCAACTTTATTCTTTCAATCAGTCATCTGAGGTAACCCCTCGCTGTAGATTAGAGTTCTTTTGCACTTCTCCTTCTCTTACAATAGGTTACTAACTCTCTACAATACAATATCTCAAAAGTCAAGTCTCTAAGGCGTGGCAGAGTAAACATGTGATCAGCCAATCACTGCAGATATTGGTATGATCACATGATTACCAGGGATGTGTCTCACGGTTATAGCCTTGCAAAGTTGCCACTACTAAATACAATAAGTAAACAGTCTATCAAAACGTCATCAAAAAGTTTAAAAAAAAAATTTTCTGAAACAATAAAGACTGATTTTTTTTTCTAATTCTAGTGAGTTACACAAATTCAAAATAACAAGTATTTCAATTTCTGGGTATGATTGGGCGATGTTCTACAATTATTAGACTTGCTTGTCAATCAAGTGAGCGCCCAGTCCTGTTGCATAGCAACCAATATACCAGTATACAACTCATGCAGTGAGATGTAATATTCACAAACATCTTTTCCATTCCACAACATGGTGTAGTTCTATCAATCTGGAATATAAATAAATTTTCAATAAAATTATTATATGGTGTATAAATGTAAAATTTAAAATGACTTGTGAAATATGTTAATATTTAATATAATTATCAGCTAAAACAATTATAGAAAATAAGGTGTATGGATGTAAACTTTATAGTAACAATACATAATCCCATGGTTATATCTTGTAATCTAAATTATTACAATTGTATGCATTTATGAAAAAAATACTCAATATTAGATGTGAACTAAAGTGACTTTCTGTAATTTTCGAATATCAGAGACTATATTTACCTCCTAGTGTTTCTTGGTAATACTGCTTCACATTTTTCACCAGATCTTTTCTGCCAATTTTTACCAACAGTTCTTCCAACAATTTAGTGTCATTCATTGTGATTTCACCACGCTCTTTCAAACATACAAATAGGTCATATGCATTTTTTATTGTCTCTAATCTCCCCTCTGGTATATAGACACCGTGACAATGTTGCTTCAGTTTTATAAATGTATCTGTAAAAAATCAAGATGAAGTTATTTTAATTCTTAAAATCAACTTTTTAGCAACTTTCAAACTTTATCAAATCGTAATTCTCTCCTATTACATCATTACGCACACTCCTGATGCAAACGTTCATAACAACAAATATTACAAATTAATTCCCTTTTAGTAACACCTACTCCCTCATAATTCTATATGAACCTGTATTGAAGAAACCACACTATGAAATCAAAGTGTTTGACACTCATACCATCTTGTTGAAAATCACATCAAATAACTATGTGAGATTAATGTACACCTTGAGTTATTTCAAAATTAAATATTAAAAAATAACAAATCTTTCAAGAAATCAGAATATCACATAATTAAAACCAAGCACGAGTGCTACACCTACCATTTACCATCTTCTCACCAAGTGTAATAAGCATTTCATTGAACCGCTGTTCCTTAATAACTGTTGTATCCTTGGATGAGGTGGTAGCTGTATAATACAAATGAACTAGATGCTAGTTATGAATTAAGTGTAACAAGTAGAAATTGTTGCTGTATCTTTGGACAAGGTGTAGAAGTTGAAGAAGTGTTTCTTTAGGTGTTTCTTATTTTTTTCACCAATATCTCAATAGATGTAGTAAAGCACAACTTACCTCCATTTCCCCTTGAACGCTTGGGTGACATTTCTTCTGCTGTACTTCGTTTTCTCTTGCTTTCAACTGTATAAGTAAATAAATAGAAAAGTATGCTTACAGCATTGCAAAGATCCAATCAAGATACACATATGCACTATCAACCAAACTTTGAGCCACTGATTTGCCAAGTTATACATAATATGTTGGCATAATTCATGTAACTGTGTGCATGAATGTGAATCTGGATAATTGCCAAGTTATGCATAATATGTTGCCATAATTCACGTTACTGTGTGCATGAATGTGAATCTGGATAATTGCCAAGTTATACATAATATGTTGCCATAATTCATGTTACTGTGTGTGTCAATGTGAATCTGAATAATTGCCAAGTTATACATAATATGTTGCCATAATTCATGTTACTGTGTGCATGAATGTGAATCTTGATAATTGCCAACTTATACATAATATGTTGCCATAGTTCATGTTACTGTGTGCATGAATGTGAATCTGGATAATTGCCAAGTTATACAAAATTTGTTGCAATAATTCATGTTACTGTGTACATGAATGTGAATCTGGATAATTGCCAAGTTATACATAATATGTTGCAATAATTCATGTTACTGTGTACATGAATGTGAATCTGGATAATTGCCAAGTTATACATAATATGTTGCCATAATTCATGTTACTGTGTGCGTGAATGTGAATCTGGATAATTGCCAAGTTATACATAATATGTTGCCATAATTCATGTTACTGTGTGCATGAATGTGAATCTGGTTAATTGCCAAGTTATACATAATATGATGCAATAATTCATGTTACTGTGTGCATGAATGTGAATCTGGATAACTGACAAGTTATACATAATATGTTGGCATAATTCATGTTACTGTGTGCATGAATGTGAATATGGATAATTGCCAACTTATACATAATATGTTGGCATAATTCATGTTACTGTGTGCATGAATGTGAATATGGATAATTGCCAACTTATACATAATATGTTGGCATAATTCATGTTCCTGTGTGCATGAATGTGAATATGGTTAATTGCCAAGTTATACATAATATGTTGCCATAATTCATGTTACTGTGTGCATGAATGTGAATCTGGATAATTGCCAAGTTATACATAATATGTTGCCATAATTCATGTTACTGTGTGCATGAATGTGAATCTATATAATTGCCAATTTATAAATAATATGTTGCCATAATTCATGTTACTGTGTGCATGAATGTTAATCTGGATAAATGCCAACTTATACATAATATGTTGGCATAATTCATGTTCCTGTGTGCATGAATGTGAATCTGGTTAATTGTCAAGTTATACATAATATGTTGGCAAAATTCATGTTCCTGTGTGCATGAATGTGAATCTGAATAATTGCCAACGTATACATAGTATGTTGCCATAATTCATGTTACTGTGTGCATGAATGTGAATCTGGATAATTGCCAAGTTATACATAATATGTTGCCATAATTCATGGTATTGTGTGCATGAATGTGAATCTGGATAATTGCCAATTTATAAATAATATGTTGCCATAATTCATGTTACTGTGTGCATGAATGTGAATCTGGATAATTGCCAAGTTATACATAATATGATGCAATAATTCATGTTACTGTGTGCATTAATGTGAATCTATATAATTGCCAATTTATAAATAATATGTTGCCATAATTCATGTTACTGTGTGCATGAATGTGAATCTGGATAACTGACAAGTTATACATAATATGTTGGCATAATTCATGTTACTGTGTGCATGAATGTGAATATGGATAATTGCCAACTTATACATAATATGTTGGCATAATTCATGTTACTGTGTGCATGAATGTGAATATGGATAATTGCCAACTTATACATAATATGTTGGCATAATTCATGTTCCTGTGTGCATGAATGTGAATATGGTTAATTGCCAAGTTATACATAATATGTTTGCATAATTCATGTTAATGTGTGCATTAATGTGAATATGGTTAATTGCCAAGTTATACATAATATGTTGTCATAATTCATGTTCCTGTGTGCATGAATGTGAATATGGTTAATTGCCAAGTTATACATAATATGTTGTCATAATTCATGTTCCTGTGTGCATGAATGTGAATATGGTTAATTGCCAAGTTATACATAATATGTTGTCATAATTCATGTTACTGTGTGCATGAATGTGAATCTGGATAATTGTCAAGTTATACATAATATATGTTGCCATAATTCATGGTACTGTGTGCATGAATGTGAATCTGGATAATTGCCAATTTATAAATAATATGTTGCCATAATTCATGTTACTGTGTGCATGAATGTGAATCTGGATAATTGTCAACTTATACATAATATGTTGCCATAATTCATGTTACTGTGTGCATGAATGTGAATCTGGATAATTGCCAAGTTACACATAATATGTTGCCATAATTCATGGTATTGTGTGCATGAATGTGAATCTGGATAATTGCCAATTTATAAATAATATGTTGCCATAATTCATGTTACTGTGTGCATGAATGTGAATCTGGATAATTGCCAAGTTATACATAATATGATGCAATAATTCATGTTACTGTGTGCATGAATGTGAATCTGGATAACTGACAAGTTATACATAATATGTTGGCATAATTCATGTTACTGTGTGCATGAATGTGAATATGGATAATTGCCAACTTATACATAATATGTTGGCATAATTCATGTTACTGTGTGCATGAATGTGAATATGGATAATTGCCAACTTATACATAATATGTTGGCATAATTCATGTTCCTGTGTGCATGAATGTGAATATGGTTAATTGCCAAGTTATACATAATATGTTGCCATAATTCATGTTACTGTGTGCATGAATGTGAATCTGGATAATTGCCAAGTTATACATAATATGTTGCCATAATTCATGTTACTGTGTGCATGAATGTGAATCTATATAATTGCCAATTTATAAATAATATGTTGCCATAATTCATGTTACTGTGTGCATGAATGTTAATCTGGATAAATGCCAACTTATACATAATATGTTGGCATAATTCATGTTCCTGTGTGCATGAATGTGAATCTGGTTAATTGTCAAGTTATACATAATATGTTGGCAAAATTCATGTTCCTGTGTGCATGAATGTGAATCTGAATAATTGCCAACGTATACATAGTATGTTGCCATAATTCATGTTACTGTGTGCATGAATGTGAATCTGGATAATTGCCAAGTTATACATAATATGTTGCCATAATTCATGGTATTGTGTGCATGAATGTGAATCTGGATAATTGCCAATTTATAAATAATATGTTGCCATAATTCATGTTACTGTGTGCATGAATGTGAATCTGGATAATTGCCAAGTTATACATAATATGATGCAATAATTCATGTTACTGTGTGCATTAATGTGAATCTATATAATTGCCAATTTATAAATAATATGTTGCCATAATTCATGTTACTGTGTGCATGAATGTGAATCTGGATAACTGACAAGTTATACATAATATGTTGGCATAATTCATGTTACTGTGTGCATGAATGTGAATATGGATAATTGCCAACTTATACATAATATGTTGGCATAATTCATGTTACTGTGTGCATGAATGTGAATATGGATAATTGCCAACTTATACATAATATGTTGGCATAATTCATGTTCCTGTGTGCATGAATGTGAATATGGTTAATTGCCAACTTATACATAATATGTTGGCATAATTCATGTTACTGTGTGCATGAATGTGAATCTGAATAATTGCCAACGTATACATAGTATGTTGCCATAATTCATGTTACTGTTGCATGAATGTGAATCTGGATAATTGTCAAGTTATACATAATATGATGCAATAATTCATGTTACTGTGTGCATGAATGTGAATCTGAATAACTGCCAACGTATACATAATATGTTGTCATAATTCATGTTCCTGTGTGCATTAATGTGAATCTGAATAATTGCCAACATATACATAATATATGTTGCCATAATTCATGTTCCTGTGTGCATGAATGTGAATCTGAATAATTGTCAAGTTATACATAATATGTTGTCATAATTCATGTTACTGTGTGCATGAATGTGAATCTGGATAATTGCCAAGTTATACATAATATGTTGCCATAATTCATGTTCCTGTGTGCATGAATGTGAATCTGAATAATTGCCAAGTTATACATAATATGTTGTCATAATTCATGTTACTGTGTGCATGAATGTGAATCTGGATAATTGTCAAGTTATACATAATATATGTTGCCATAATTCATGGTACTGTGTGCATGAATGTGAATCTGGATAATTGCCAATTTATAAATAATATGTTGCCATAATTCATGTTACTGTGTGCATGAATGTGAATCTGGATAATTGTCAACTTATACATAATATGTTGCCATAATTCATGTTACTGTGTGCATGAATGTGAATCTGGATAATTGCCAAGTTATACATAATATGTTGCCATAATTCATGGTATTGTGTGCATGAATGTGAATCTGGATAATTGCCAATTTATAAATACTATGTTGCCATAATTCATGTTACTTTGTGCATGAATGTGAATCTGGATAATTGCCAAGTTATACATAATATGATGCAATAATTCATGTTACTGTGTGCATTAATGTGAATCTATATAATTGCCAATTTATAAAAAATATGTTGCCATAATTCATGTTACTGTGTGCATGAATGTGAATCTGGATAATTGCCAAGTTATACATAATATGTTGCCATAATTCATGTTCCTGTGTGCATGAATGTGAATCTGAATAATTGCCAAGTTATACATAATATGTTGTCATAATTCATGTTACTGTGTGCATGAATGTGAATCTGGATAATTGTCAAGTTATACATAATATATGTTGCCATAATTCATGGTACTGTGTGCATGAATGTGAATCTGGATAATTGCCAATTTATAAATAATATGTTGCCATAATTCATGTTACTGTGTGCATGAATGTGAATCTGGATAATTGTCAACTTATACATAATATGTTGCCATAATTCATGTTACTGTGTGCATGAATGTGAATCTGGATAATTGCCAAGTTATACATAATATGTTGCCATAATTCATGGTATTGTGTGCATGAATGTGAATCTGGATAATTGCCAATTTATAAATACTATGTTGCCATAATTCATGTTACTTTGTGCATGAATGTGAATCTGGATAATTGCCAAGTTATACATAATATGATGCAATAATTCATGTTACTGTGTGCATTAATGTGAATCTATATAATTGCCAATTTATAAAAAATATGTTGCCATAATTCATGTTACTGTGTGCATGAATGTGAATCTGGATAATTGCCAACTTATACATAATATGTTGGCATAATTCATGTTCCTGTGTGCATGAATGTGAATCTGGTTAATTGTCAAGTTATACATAATATGTTGGCAAAATTCATGTTCCTGTGTGCATGAATGTGAATCTGAATAATTGCCAATTTATAAATAATATGTTGCCATAATTCATGTTACTGTGTGCATGAATGTGAATCTGGATAATTGCCAAGTTATACATAATATGATGCAATAATTCATGTTACTGTGTGCATTAATGTGAATCTATATAATTGCCAATTTATAAATAATATGTTGCCATAATTCATGTTACTGTGTGCATGAATGTGAATCTGGATAATTGCCAACTTATACATAATATGTTGGCATAATTCATGTTCCTGTGTGCATGAATGTGAATCTGAATAATTGCCAACGTATACATAGTATGTTGCCATAATTCATGTTACTGTTGCATGAATGTGAATCTGGATAATTGTCAAGTTATACATAATATGATGCAATAATTCATGTTACTGTGTGCATGAATGTGAATCTGAATAATTGCCAACGTATACATAATATGTTGTCATAATTCATGTTCCTGTGTGCATGAATGTGAATCTGGATAATTGCCAACGTATACATAATATGTTGTCATAATTCATGTTCCTGTGTGCATTAATGTGAATCTGAATAATTGCCAACATATACATAATATATGTTGCCATAATTCATGTTCCTGTGTGCATGAATGTGAATCTGAATAATTGTCAAGTTATACATAATATGTTGTCATAATTCATGTTACTGTGTGCATGAATGTGAATCTGGATAATTGCCAAGTTATACATAATATGTTGCCATAATTCATGTTCCTGTGTGCATGAATGTGAATCTGAATAATTGCCAAGTTATACATAATATGTTTGTCATAATTCATGTTACTGTGTGCATGAATGTGAATCTGGATAATTGTCAAGTTATACATAATATATGTTGCCATAATTCATGGTACTGTGTGCATGAATGTGAATCTGGATAATTGCCAATTTATAAATAATATGTTGCCATAATTCATGTTACTGTGTGCATGAATGTGAATCTGGATAATTGTCAACTTATACATAATATGTTGCCATAATTCATGTTACTGTGTGCATGAATGTGAATCTGGATAATTGCCAAGTTATACATAATATGTTGCCATAATTCATGGTATTGTGTGCATGAATGTGAATCTGGATAATTGCCAATTTATAAATAATATGTTGCCATAATTCATGTTACTTTGTGCATGAATGTGAATCTGGATAATTGCCAAGTTATACATAATATGATGCAATAATTCATGTTACTGTGTGCATTAATGTGAATCTATATAATTGCCAATTTATAAAAAATATGTTGCCATAATTCATGTTACTGTGTGCATGAATGTGAATCTGGATAATTGCCAACTTATACATAATATGTTGGCATAATTCATGTTCCTGTGTGCATGAATGTGAATCTGGTTAATTGTCAAGTTATACATAATATGTTGGCAAAATTCATGTTCCTGTGTGCATGAATGTGAATCTGAATAATTGCCAACGTATACATAGTATGTTGCCATAATTCATGTTACTGTGTGCATGAATGTGAATCTGGATAATTGCCAAGTTATACATAATATGTTGCCATAATTCATGGTATTGTGTGCATGAATGTGAATCTGGATAATTGCCAATTTATAAATAATATGTTGCCATAATTCATGTTACTGTGTGCATGAATGTGAATCTGGATAATTGCCAAGTTATACATAATATGATGCAATAATTCATGTTACTGTGTGCATTAATGTGAATCTATATAATTGCCAATTTATAAATAATATGTTGCCATAATTCATGTTACTGTGTGCATGAATGTGAATCTGGATAATTGCCAACTTATACATAATATGTTGGCAAAATTCATGTTCCTGTGTGCATGAATGTGAATCTGAATAATTGCCACTGTATACATAGTATGTTGCCATAATTCATGTTACTGTGTGCATGAAAGTGAATCTGGATAATTGTCAAGTTATACATAATATATGTTGCCATAATTCATGTTACTGTGTGCATGAATGTGAATCTGGATAATTGCCAATTTATAAATAATATGTTGCCATAATTCATGTTCCTGTGTGCATGAATGTGAATCTGAATAACTGCCAACGTATACATAATATGTTGTCATAATTCATGTTCCTGTGTGCATGAATGTGAATCTGGATAATTGCCAAGTTATACATAATATGTTGTCATAATTCATGTTACTGTGTGCATTAATGTGAATCTGAATAATTGCCAACATATACATAATATATGTTGCCATAATTCATGTTCCTGTGTGCATGAATGTGAATCTGAATAATTGTCAAGTTATACATAATATGTTGTCATAATTCATGTTACTGTGTGCATGAATGTGAATCTGGATAATTGCCAAGTTATACATAATATGTTGCCATAATTCATGTTCCTGTGTGCATGAATGTGAATCTGAATAATTGCCAAGTTATACATAATATGTTGCCATAATTCATGTTCCTGTGTGCATGAATGTGAATCTGAATAATTGCCAACTTATACATAATATGTTGCCATAATTCATGTTACTGTGTGCATTAATGTGAATCTGAATAATTGCCAACATATACATAATATATGTTGCCATAATTCATGTTACTGTGTGCATGAATATGATTCTGGATAACTGCCAAGTTATGCATAATATGTTGGCATAATTCATATTACTGTGTGCATGAATGTGAATCTGGATAACTGCCAAGTTATACATAATATGTTGGCATAATTCATGTTACTGTGTGCATGAACGTGAATCTGGATAATTGCCAACTTATACATAATATGTTGGCATAATTCATGTTCCTGTGTGCATGAATGTGAATCTGGTTAATTGTCAAGTTATACATAATATGTTGGCAAAATTCATGTTCCTGTGTGCATGAATGTGAATCTGGATAATTGCCAAGTTATACATAATATGTTGGCATATTTCATGTCACTGTGTGCATGAATGTGAATCTGGATAATAGCCAAGTTATACGTAATATGTTGCCATAATTCATGTTACTGTGTGCATGAATGTGAATCTGGATAATTGCCAAGTTATGCATAATATGTTGACATAATTCATGTTACTGTGTGCATTAATGTGAATCTGAATAATTGCCAACATATACATAATATATCTTGCCATAATTCATGTTCCTGTGTGCATGAATGTGAATCTGAATAATTGTCAAGTTATACATAATATGTTGTCATAATTCATGTTACTGTGTGCATGAATGTGAATCTGGATAATTGCCAAGTTATACATAATATGTTGCCATAATTCATGTTCCTGTGTGCATGAATGTGAATCTGAATAATTGCCAAGTTATACATAATATGTTGCCATAATTCATGTTCCTGTGTGCATGAATGTGAATCTGAATAATTGCCAACTTATACATAATATGTTGCCATAATTCATGTTACTGTGTGCATGAATGTGAATCTGGATAATTGCCAACTTCTACATAATATGTTGCCATAATTCATATTCCTGTGTGCATGAATGTGAATCTGAATAATTGCCAACTTAAACATAATATGTTGCCATAATTCATGTTACTGTGTGCATGAATGTGAATCTGGATAATTGCCAAGTTATACATAATATGTTGCCATAATTCATGTTCCTGTGTGCATGAATGTGAATCTGAATAATTGCCAAGTTATACATAATATGTTGTCATAATTCATGTTACTGTGTGCATGAATGTGAATCTGGATAATTGGCAATTTATAAATAATATGTTGCCATAATTCATGTTACTGTGTGCATGAATGTGAATCTGGATAATTGTCAACTTATACATAATATGTTGCCATAATTCATGTTACTGTGTGCATGAATGTGAATCTGGATAATTGCCAAGTTATACATAATATGTTGCCATAATTCATGGTATTGTGTGCATGAATGTGAATCTGGATAATTGCCAATTTATAAATAATATGTTGCCATAATTCATGTTACTTTGTGCATGAATGTGAATCTGGATAATTGCCAAGTTATACATAATATGATGCAATAATTCATGTTACTGTGTGCATTAATGTGAATCTATATAATTGCCAATTTATAAAAAATATGTTGCCATAATTCATGTTACTGTGTGCATGAATGTGAATCTGGATAATTGCCAACTTATACATAATATGTTGGCATAATTCATGTTCCTGTGTGCATGAATGTGAATCTGGTTAATTGTCAAGTTATACATAATATGTTGGCAAAATTCATGTTCCTGTGTGCATGAATGTGAATCTGAATAATTGCCAACGTATACATAGTATGTTGCCATAATTCATGTTACTGTGTGCATGAATGTGAATCTGGATAATTGCCAAGTTATACATAATATGTTGCCATAATTCATGGTATTGTGTGCATGAATGTGAATCTGGATAATTGTCAATTTATAAATAATATGTTGCCATAATTCATGTTACTGTGTGCATGAATGTGAATCTGGATAATTGCCAAGTTATACATAATATGATGCAATAATTCATGTTACTGTGTGCATTAATGTGAATCTATATAATTGCCAATTTATAAATAATATGTTGCCATAATTCATGTTACTGTGTGCATGAATGTGAATCTGGATAATTGCCAACTTATACATAATATGTTGGCAAAATTCATGTTCCTGTGTGCATGAATGTGAATCTGAATAATTGCCACTGTATACATAGTATGTTGCCATAATTCATGTTACTGTGTGCATGAAAGTGAATCTGGATAATTGTCAAGTTATACATAATATATGTTGCCATAATTCATGTTACTGTGTGCATGAATGTGAATCTGGATAATTGCCAATTTATAAATAATATGTTGCCATAATTCATGTTCCTGTGTGCATGAATGTGAATCTGAATAACTGCCAACGTATACATAATATGTTGTCATAATTCATGTTCCTGTGTGCATGAATGTGAATCTGGATAATTGCCAAGTTATACATAATATGTTGCCATAATTCATGTTACTGTGTGCATGAATGTGAATCTGGATAATTGCCAAGTTATACATAATATGTTGCCATAATTCATGGTATTGTGTGCATGAATGTGAATCTGGATAATTGCCAATTTATAAATAATATGTTGCCATAATTCATGTTACTTTGTGCATGAATGTGAATCTGGATAATTGCCAAGTTATACATAATATGATGCAATAATTCATGTTACTGTGTGCATTAATGTGAATCTATATAATTGCCAATTTATAAAAAATATGTTGCCATAATTCATGTTACTGTGTGCATGAATGTGAATCTGGATAATTGCCAACTTATACATAATATGTTGGCATAATTCATGTTCCTGTGTGCATGAATGTGAATCTGGTTAATTGTCAAGTTATACATAATATGTTGGCAAAATTCATGTTCCTGTGTGCATGAATGTGAATCTGAATAATTGCCAACGTATACATAGTATGTTGCCATAATTCATGTTACTGTGTGCATGAATGTGAATCTGGATAATTGCCAAGTTATACATAATATGTTGCCATAATTCATGGTATTGTGTGCATGAATGTGAATCTGGATAATTGCCAATTTATAAATAATATGTTGCCATAATTCATGTTACTGTGTGCATGAATGTGAATCTGGATAATTGCCAAGTTATACATAATATGATGCAATAATTCATGTTACTGTGTGCATTAATGTGAATCTATATAATTGCCAATTTATAAATAATATGTTGCCATAATTCATGTTACTGTGTGCATGAATGTGAATCTGGATAATTGCCAACTTATACATAATATGTTGGCAAAATTCATGTTCCTGTGTGCATGAATGTGAATCTGAATAATTGCCACTGTATACATAGTATGTTGCCATAATTCATGTTACTGTGTGCATGAAAGTGAATCTGGATAATTGTCAAGTTATACATAATATATGTTGCCATAATTCATGTTACTGTGTGCATGAATGTGAATCTGGATAATTGCCAATTTATAAATAATATGTTGCCATAATTCATGTTCCTGTGTGCATGAATGTGAATCTGAATAACTGCCAACGTATACATAATATGTTGTCATAATTCATGTTCCTGTGTGCATGAATGTGAATCTGGATAATTGCCAAGTTATACATAATATGTTGTCATAATTCATGTTACTGTGTGCATTAATGTGAATCTGAATAATTGCCAACATATACATAATATATGTTGCCATAATTCATGTTCCTGTGTGCATGAATGTGAATCTGAATAATTGCCACTGTATACATAGTATGTTGCCATAATTCATGTTACTGTGTGCATGAAAGTGAATCTGGATAATTGTCAAGTTATACATAATATATGTTGCCATAATTCATGTTACTGTGTGCATGAATGTGAATCTGGATAATTGCCAATTTATAAATAATATGTTGCCATAATTCATGTTCCTGTGTGCATGAATGTGAATCTGAATAACTGCCAACGTATACATAATATGTTGTCATAATTCATGTTCCTGTGTGCATGAATGTGAATCTGGATAATTGCCAAGTTATACATAATATGTTGCCATAATTCATGTTACTGTGTGCATGAATGTGAATCTGGATAATTGCCAAGTTATACATAATATGTTGCCATAATTCATGGTATTGTGTGCATGAATGTGAATCTGGATAATTGCCAATTTATAAATAATATGTTGCCATAATTCATGTTACTTTGTGCATGAATGTGAATCTGGATAATTGCCAAGTTATACATAATATGATGCAATAATTCATGTTACTGTGTGCATTAATGTGAATCTATATAATTGCCAATTTATAAAAAATATGTTGCCATAATTCATGTTACTGTGTGCATGAATGTGAATCTGGATAATTGCCAACTTATACATAATATGTTGGCATAATTCATGTTCCTGTGTGCATGAATGTGAATCTGGTTAATTGTCAAGTTATACATAATATGTTGGCAAAATTCATGTTCCTGTGTGCATGAATGTGAATCTGAATAATTGCCAACGTATACATAGTATGTTGCCATAATTCATGTTACTGTGTGCATGAATGTGAATCTGGATAATTGCCAAGTTATACATAATATGTTGCCATAATTCATGGTATTGTGTGCATGAATGTGAATCTGGATAATTGCCAATTTATAAATAATATGTTGCCATAATTCATGTTACTGTGTGCATGAATGTGAATCTGGATAATTGCCAAGTTATACATAATATGATGCAATAATTCATGTTACTGTGTGCATTAATGTGAATCTATATAATTGCCAATTTATAAATAATATGTTGCCATAATTCATGTTACTGTGTGCATGAATGTGAATCTGGATAATTGCCAACTTATACATAATATGTTGGCAAAATTCATGTTCCTGTGTGCATGAATGTGAATCTGAATAATTGCCACTGTATACATAGTATGTTGCCATAATTCATGTTACTGTGTGCATGAAAGTGAATCTGGATAATTGTCAAGTTATACATAATATATGTTGCCATAATTCATGTTACTGTGTGCATGAATGTGAATCTGGATAATTGCCAATTTATAAATAATATGTTGCCATAATTCATGTTCCTGTGTGCATGAATGTGAATCTGAATAACTGCCAACGTATACATAATATGTTGTCATAATTCATGTTCCTGTGTGCATGAATGTGAATCTGGATAATTGCCAAGTTATACATAATATGTTGTCATAATTCATGTTACTGTGTGCATTAATGTGAATCTGAATAATTGCCAACATATACATAATATATGTTGCCATAATTCATGTTCCTGTGTGCATGAATGTGAATCTGAATAATTGCCAACTTATACATAATATGTTGCCATAATTCATGTTACTGTGTGCATGAATGTGAATCTGGATAATTGCCAACTTCTACATAATATGTTGCCATAATTCATGTTCCTGTGTGCATGAATGTGAATCTGAATAATTGCCAAGTTATACATAATATGTTGCCATAATTCATGTTCCTGTGTGCATGAATGTGAATCTGAATAATTGCCAACTTATACATAATATGTTGCCATAATTCATGTTACTGTGTGCATGAATGTGAATCTGGATAATTGCCAACTTCTACATAATATGTTGCCATAATTCATATTCCTGTGTGCATGAATGTGAATCTGAATAATTGCCAACTTAAACATAATATGTTGCCATAATTCATGTTACTGTGTGCATGAATGTGAATCTGGATAATTGCCAAGTTATACATAATATGTTGCCATAATTCATGTTCCTGTGTGCATGAATGTGAATCTGAATAATTGCCAAGTTATACATAATATGTTGTCATAATTCATGTTACTGTGTGCATGAATGTGAATCTGGATAATTGGCAATTTATAAATAATATGTTGCCATAATTCATGTTACTGTGTGCATGAATGTGAATCTGGATAATTGTCAACTTATACATAATATGTTGCCATAATTCATGTTACTGTGTGCATGAATGTGAATCTGGATAATTGCCAAGTTATACATAATATGTTGCCATAATTCATGGTATTGTGTGCATGAATGTGAATCTGGATAATTGCCAATTTATAAATAATATGTTGCCATAATTCATGTTACTTTGTGCATGAATGTGAATCTGGATAATTGCCAAGTTATACATAATATGATGCAATAATTCATGTTACTGTGTGCATTAATGTGAATCTATATAATTGCCAATTTATAAAAAAATATGTTGCCATAATTCATGTTACTGTGTGCATGAATGTGAATCTGGATAATTGCCAACTTATACATAATATGTTGGCATAATTCATGTTCCTGTGTGCATGAATGTGAATCTGGTTAATTGTCAAGTTATACATAATATGTTGGCAAAATTCATGTTCCTGTGTGCATGAATGTGAATCTGAATAATTGCCAAGTTATACATAATATGTTGCCATAATTCATGTTCCTGTGTGCATGAATGTGAATCTGAATAATTGCCAACTTATACATAATATGTTGCCATAATTCATGTTACTGTGTGCATGAATGTGAATCTGGATAATTGCCAACTTCTACATAATATGTTGCCATAATTCATATTCCTGTGTGCATGAATGTGAATCTGAATAATTGCCAACTTAAACATAATATGTTGCCATAATTCATGTTACTGTGTGCATGAATGTGAATCTGGATAATTGCCAAGTTATACATAATATGTTGCCATAATTCATGTTCCTGTGTGCATGAATGTGAATCTGAATAATTGCCAAGTTATACATAATATGTTGTCATAATTCATGTTACTGTGTGCATGAATGTGAATCTGGATAATTGGCAATTTATAAATAATATGTTGCCATAATTCATGTTACTGTGTGCATGAATGTGAATCTGGATAATTGTCAACTTATACATAATATGTTGCCATAATTCATGTTACTGTGTGCATGAATGTGAATCTGGATAATTGCCAAGTTATACATAATATGTTGCCATAATTCATGGTATTGTGTGCATGAATGTGAATCTGGATAATTGCCAATTTATAAATAATATGTTGCCATAATTCATGTTACTTTGTGCATGAATGTGAATCTGGATAATTGCCAAGTTATACATAATATGATGCAATAATTCATGTTACTGTGTGCATTAATGTGAATCTATATAATTGCCAATTTATAAAAAAATATGTTGCCATAATTCATGTTACTGTGTGCATGAATGTGAATCTGGATAATTGCCAACTTATACATAATATGTTGGCATAATTCATGTTCCTGTGTGCATGAATGTGAATCTGGTTAATTGTCAAGTTATACATAATATGTTGGCAAAATTCATGTTCCTGTGTGCATGAATGTGAATCTGAATAATTGCCAACGTATACATAGTATGTTGCCATAATTCATGTTACTGTGTGCATGAATGTGAATCTGGATAATTGCCAAGTTATACATAATATGTTGCCATAATTCATGGTATTGTGTGCATGAATGTGAATCTGGATAATTGCCAATTTATAAATAATATGTTGCCATAATTCATGTTACTGTGTGCATGAATGTGAATCTGGATAATTGCCAAGTTATACATAATATGATGCAATAATTCATGTTACTGTGTGCATTAATGTGAATCTATATAATTGCCAATTTATAAATAATATGTTGCCATAATTCATGTTACTGTGTGCATGAATGTGAATCTGGATAATTGCCAACTTATACATAATATGTTGGCAAAATTCATGTTCCTGTGTGCATGAATGTGAATCTGAATAATTGCCACTGTATACATAGTATGTTGCCATAATTCATGTTACTGTGTGCATGAAAGTGAATCTGGATAATTGTCAAGTTATACATAATATATGTTGCCATAATTCATGTTACTGTGTGCATGAATGTGAATCTGGATAATTGCCAAGTTATACATAATATGTTGCCATAATTCATGTTACTGTGTGCATGAATGTGAATCTGGATAATTGCCAAGTTATACATAATATGTTGCCATAATTCATGGTATTGTGTGCATGAATGTGAATCTGGATAATTGCCAATTTATAAATAATATGTTGCCATAATTCATGTTACTTTGTGCATGAATGTGAATCTGGATAATTGCCAAGTTATACATAATATGATGCAATAATTCATGTTACTGTGTGCATTAATGTGAATCTATATAATTGCCAATTTATAAAAAATATGTTGCCATAATTCATGTTACTGTGTGCATGAATGTGAATCTGGATAATTGCCAACTTATACATAATATGTTGGCATAATTCATGTTCCTGTGTGCATGAATGTGAATCTGGTTAATTGTCAAGTTATACATAATATGTTGGCAAAATTCATGTTCCTGTGTGCATGAATGTGAATCTGAATAATTGCCAACGTATACATAGTATGTTGCCATAATTCATGTTACTGTGTGCATGAATGTGAATCTGGATAATTGCCAAGTTATACATAATATGTTGCCATAATTCATGGTATTGTGTGCATGAATGTGAATCTGGATAATTGCCAATTTATAAATAATATGTTGCCATAATTCATGTTACTGTGTGCATGAATGTGAATCTGGATAATTGCCAAGTTATACATAATATGATGCAATAATTCATGTTACTGTGTGCATTAATGTGAATCTATATAATTGCCAATTTATAAATAATATGTTGCCATAATTCATGTTACTGTGTGCATGAATGTGAATCTGGATAATTGCCAACTTATACATAATATGTTGGCAAAATTCATGTTCCTGTGTGCATGAATGTGAATCTGAATAATTGCCACTGTATACATAGTATGTTGCCATAATTCATGTTACTGTGTGCATGAAAGTGAATCTGGATAATTGTCAAGTTATACATAATATATGTTGCCATAATTCATGTTACTGTGTGCATGAATGTGAATCTGGATAATTGCCAATTTATAAATAATATGTTGCCATAATTCATGTTCCTGTGTGCATGAATGTGAATCTGAATAACTGCCAACGTATACATAATATGTTGTCATAATTCATGTTCCTGTGTGCATGAATGTGAATCTGGATAATTGCCAAGTTATACATAATATGTTGTCATAATTCATGTTACTGTGTGCATTAATGTGAATCTGAATAATTGCCAACATATACATAATATATGTTGCCATAATTCATGTTCCTGTGTGCATGAATGTGAATCTGAATAATTGCCAACTTATACATAATATGTTGCCATAATTCATGTTACTGTGTGCATGAATGTGAATCTGGATAATTGCCAACTTCTACATAATATGTTGCCATAATTCATATTCCTGTGTGCATGAATGTGAATCTGAATAATTGCCAACTTAAACATAATATGTTGCCATAATTCATGTTACTGTGTGCATGAATATGATTCTGGATAACTGCCAAGTTATGCATAATATGTTGGCATAATTCATATTACTGTGTGCATGAATGTGAATCTGGATAACTGCCAAGTTATACATAATATGTTGGCATAATTCATGTTACTGTGTGCATGAACGTGAATCTGGATAATTGCCAACTTATACATAATATGTTGGCATAATTCATGTTCCTGTGTGCATGAATGTGAATCTGGTTAATTGTCAAGTTATACATAATATGTTGGCAAAATTCATGTTCCTGTGTGCATGAATGTGAATCTGGATAATTGCCAAGTTATACATAATATGTTGGCATATTTCATGTCACTGTGTGCATGAATGTGAATCTGGATAATAGCCAAGTTATACGTAATATGTTGCCATAATTCATGTTACTGTGTGCATGAATGTGAATCTGGATAATTGCCAAGTTATGCATAATATGTTGACATAATTCATGTTCCTGTGTGCATGAATGTGAATCTGAATAACTGCCAACGTATACATAATATGTTGTCATAATTCATGTTCCTGTGTGCATGAATGTGAATCTGGATAATTGCCAAGTTATACATAATATGTTGTCAAAATTCATGTTACTCTGTGCATTAATGTGAATCTGAATAATTGCCAACATATACATAATATATCTTGCCATAATTCATGTTCCTGTGTGCATGAATGTGAATCTGAATAATTGTCAAGTTATACATAATATGTTGTCATAATTCATGTTACTGTGTGCATGAATGTGAATCTGGATAATTGCCAAGTTATACATAATATGTTGCCATAATTCATGTTCCTGTGTGCATGAATGTGAATCTGAATAATTGCCAAGTTATACATAATATGTTGCCATAATTCATGTTCCTGTGTGCATGAATGTGAATCTGAATAACTGCCAACTTATACATAATATGTTGCCATAATTCATGTTACTGTGTGCATGAATGTGAATCTGGATAATTGCCAACTTCTACATAATATGTTGCCATAATTCATATTCCTGTGTGCATGAATGTGAATCTGAATAATTGCCAACTTAAACATAATATGATGCCATAATTCATGTTACTGTGTGCATGAATGTGAATCTGGATAATTGCCAAGTTATACATAATATGTTGCCATAATTCATGTTCCTGTGTGCATGAATGTGAATCTGAATAATTGCCAAGTTATACATAATATGTTGTCATAATTCATGTTACTGTGTGCATGAATGTGAATCTGGATAATTGCCAATTTATAAATAATATGTTGCCATAATTCATGTTACTGTGTGCATGAATGTGAATCTGGATAATTGTCAACTTATACATAATATGTTGCCATAATTCATGTTACTGTGTGCATGAATGTGAATCTGGATAATTGCCAAGTTATACATAATATGTTGCCATAATTCATGGTATTGTGTGCATGAATGTGAATCTGGATAATTGCCAATTTATAAATAATATGTTGCCATAATTCATGTTACTTTGTGCATGAATGTGAATCTGGATAATTGCCAAGTTATACATAATATGATGCAATAATTCATGTTACTGTGTGCATTAATGTGAATCTATATAATTGCCAATTTATAAAAAATATGTTGCCATAATTCATGTTACTGTGTGCATGAATGTGAATCTGGATAATTGCCAACTTATACATAATATGTTGGCATAATTCATGTTCCTGTGTGCATGAATGTGAATCTGGTTAATTGTCAAGTTATACATAATATGTTGGCAAAATTCATGTTCCTGTGTGCATGAATGTGAATCTGAATAATTGCCAACGTATACATAGTATGTTGCCATAATTCATGTTACTGTGTGCATGAATGTGAATCTGGATAATTGCCAAGTTATACATAATATGTTGCCATAATTCATGGTATTGTGTGCATGAATGTGAATCTGGATAATTGCCAATTTATAAATAATATGTTGCCATAATTCATGTTACTGTGTGCATGAATGTGAATCTGGATAATTGCCAAGTTATACATAATATGATGCAATAATTCATGTTACTGTGTGCATTAATGTGAATCTATATAATTGCCAATTTATAAATAATATGTTGCCATAATTCATGTTACTGTGTGCATGAATGTGAATCTGGATAATTGCCAACTTATACATAATATGTTGGCAAAATTCATGTTCCTGTGTGCATGAATGTGAATCTGAATAATTGCCACTGTATACATAGTATGTTGCCATAATTCATGTTACTGTGTGCATGAAAGTGAATCTGGATAATTGTCAAGTTATACATAATATATGTTGCCATAATTCATGTTACTGTGTGCATGAATGTGAATCTGGATAATTGCCAATTTATAAATAATATGTTGCCATAATTCATGTTCCTGTGTGCATGAATGTGAATCTGAATAACTGCCAACGTATACATAATATGTTGTCATAATTCATGTTCCTGTGTGCATGAATGTGAATCTGGATAATTGCCAAGTTATACATAATATGTTGTCATAATTCATGTTACTGTGTGCATTAATGTGAATCTGAATAATTGCCAACATATACATAATATATGTTGCCATAATTCATGTTCCTGTGTGCATGAATGTGAATCTGAATAATTGTCAAGTTATACATAATATGTTGTCATAATTCATGTTACTGTGTGCATGAATGTGAATCTGGATAATTGCCAAGTTATACATAATATGTTGCCATAATTCATGTTCCAGTGTGCATGAATGTGAATCTGAATAATTGCCAAGTTATACATAATATGTTGCCATAATTCATGTTCCTGTGTGCATGAATGTGAATCTGAATAATTGCCAACTTATACATAATATGTTGCCATAATTCATGTTACTGTGTGCATGAATGTGAATCTGGATAATTGCCAACTTCTACATAATATGTTGCCATAATTCATATTCCTGTGTGCATGAATGTGAATCTGAATAATTGCCAACTTAAACATAATATGTTGCCATAATTCATGTTACTGTGTGCATGAATATGATTCTGGATAACTGCCAAGTTATGCATAATATGTTGGCATAATTCATATTACTGTGTGCATGAATGTGAATCTGGATAACTGCCAATTTATACATAATATGTTGGCATAATTCATGTTACTGTGTGCATGAACGTGAATCTGGATAATTGCCAACTTATACATAATATGTTGGCATAATTCATGTTCCTGTGTGCATGAATGTGAATCTGGTTAATTGTCAAGTTATACATAATATGTTGGCAAAATTCATGTTCCTGTGTGCATGAATGTGAATCTGGATAATTGCCAAGTTATACATAATATGTTGGCATATTTCATGTCACTGTGTGCATGAATGTGAATCTGGATAATAGCCAAGTTATACGTAATATGTTGCCATAATTCATGTTACTGTGTGCATGAATGTGAATCTGGATAATTGCCAAGTTATGCATAATATGTTGACATAATTCATGTTCCTGTGTGCATGAATGTGAATCTGAATAACTGCCAACGTATACATAATATGTTGTCATAATTCATGTTCCTGTGTGCATGAATGTGAATCTGGATAATTGCCAAGTTATACATAATATGTTGTCATAATTCATGTTACTGTGTGCATTAATGTGAATCTGAATAATTGCCAACATATACATAATATATCTTGCCATAATTCATGTTCCTGTGTGCATGAATGTGAATCTGAATAATTGTCAAGTTATACATAATATGTTGTCATAATTCATGTTACTGTGTGCATGAATGTGAATCTGGATAATTGCCAAGTTATACATAATATGTTGCCATAATTCATGTTCCTGTGTGCATGAATGTGAATCTGAATAATTGCCAAGTTATACATAATATGTTGCCATAATTCATGTTCCTGTGTGCATGAATGTGAATCTGAATAATTGCCAACTTATACATAATATGTTGCCATAATTCATGTTACTGTGTGCATGAATGTGAATCTGAATAATTGCCAACTTAAACATAATATGTTGCCATAATTCATGTTACTGTGTGCATGAATATGATTCTGGATAACTGCCAAGTTATGCATAATATGTTGGCATAATTCATATTACTGTGTGCATGAATGTGAATCTGGATAACTGCCAAGTTATACATAATATGTTGGCATAATTCATGTTACTGTGTGCATGAACGTGAATCTGGATAATTGCCAACTTATACATAATATGTTGGCATAATTCATGTTCCTGTGTGCATGAATGTGAATCTGGTTAATTGTCAAGTTATACATAATATGTTGGCAAAATTCATGTTCCTGTGTGCATGAATGTGAATCTGGATAATTGCCAAGTTATACATAATATGTTGGCATATTTCATGTCACTGTGTGCATGAATGTGAATCTGGATAATAGCCAAGTTATACATAATATGTTGCCATAATTCATGTTACTGTGTGCATGAATGTGAATCTGGATAATTGCCAAGTTATGCATAATATGTTGACATAATTCATGTTACTGTATGCATGAATGTTAATCAAGATAATTGCCAAGTTATACATAATATGTTGCCATAATTCATGTTACTGTGTGCATGAATGTGAATCTGGATAATTGCCAAGTTATACATAATATGTTGCCATAATTCATGTTACTGTGTGCATGAATGTGAATCTGGATTATTGCCAAGTTATACATAATATGTTGTCATAGTTCATGTTACTGCGTGCATGAATGTGAATCTGGATAATTGCCAAGTTATACATAATATGTTGCCATAATTCATGTTACTGTGTGCATGAATATGATTCTGGATAACTGCCAAGTTATGCATAATATGTTGGCATAATTCATATTATTGTGTGCATGAATGTGAATCTGGATAACTGCCAAGTTATACATACTATGTTGGCATAATTCATGTTACTGTGTGCATGAATGTGAATCTGGATAATTGCCAATTTATACATAATATGTTGCCATAATTTATGTTACTGTGTGCATGAATGTGAATCTGGAGAATTGCCAAGTTATACATAATATGTTGCCATAGTTCATGTTACTGTGTGCATGAATGTGAATCTGGATAACTGCCAAGTTATGCATAATATGTTGGCATAATTCATATTACTGTGTGCATGAATGTGAATCTGTATAACTGCCAAGTTATACATAATATGTTGCCATAGTTCATGTTACTGTGTGCATGAATGTGAATCTGGATAATTGCCAAGTTACACATAATATGTTGCCATAATTCATGGTATTGTGTGCATGAATGTGAATCTGAATAATTGCCAACTTATACATAATATGTTGCCATAATTCATGTTACTGTGTGCATGAATGTGAATCTGGATAATTGCCAACTTCTACATAATATGTTGCCATAATTCATATTCCTGTGTGCATGAATGTGAATCTGAATAATTGCCAACTTAAACATAATATGTTGCCATAATTCATGTTACTGTGTGCATGAATATGATTCTGGATAACTGCCAAGTTATGCATAATATGTTGGCATAATTCATATTACTGTGTGCATGAATGTGAATCTGGATAACTGCCAAGTTATACATAATATGTTGGCATAATTCATGTTACTGTGTGCATGAACGTGAATCTGGATAATTGCCAACTTATACATAATATGTTGGCATAATTCATGTTCCTGTGTGCATGAATGTGAATCTGGTTAATTGTCAAGTTATACATAATATGTTGGCAAAATTCATGTTCCTGTGTGCATGAATGTGAATCTGGATAATTGCCAAGTTATACATAATATGTTGGCATATTTCATGTCACTGTGTGCATGAATGTGAATCTGGATAATAGCCAAGTTATACGTAATATGTTGCCATAATTCATGTTACTGTGTGCATGAATGTGAATCTGGATAATTGCCAAGTTATGCATAATATGTTGACATAATTCATGTTCCTGTGTGCATGAATGTGAATCTGAATAACTGCCAACGTATACATAATATGTTGTCATAATTCATGTTCCTGTGTGCATGAATGTGAATCTGGATAATTGCCAAGTTATACATAATATGTTGTCATAATTCATGTTACTGTGTGCATTAATGTGAATCTGAATAATTGCCAACATATACATAATATATCTTGCCATAATTCATGTTCCTGTGTGCATGAATGTGAATCTGAATAATTGTCAAGTTATACATAATATGTTGTCATAATTCATGTTACTGTGTGCATGAATGTGAATCTGGATAATTGCCAAGTTATACATAATATGTTGCCATAATTCATGTTCCTGTGTGCATGAATGTGAATCTGAATAATTGCCAAGTTATACATAATATGTTGCCATAATTCATGTTCCTGTGTGCATGAATGTGAATCTGAATAATTGCCAACTTATACATAATATGTTGCCATAATTCATGTTACTGTGTGCATGAATGTGAATCTGGATAATTGCCAACTTCTACATAATATGTTGCCATAATTCATATTCCTGTGTGCATGAATGTGAATCTGAATAATTGCCAACTTAAACATAATATGTTGCCATAATTCATGTTACTGTGTGCATGAATATGATTCTGGATAACTGCCAAGTTATGCATAATATGTTGGCATAATTCATATTACTGTGTGCATGAATGTGAATCTGGATAACTGCCAAGTTATACATAATATGTTGGCATAATTCATGTTACTGTGTGCATGAACGTGAATCTGGATAATTGCCAACTTATACATAATATGTTGGCATAATTCATGTTCCTGTGTGCATGAATGTGAATCTGGTTAATTGTCAAGTTATACATAATATGTTGGCAAAATTCATGTTCCTGTGTGCATGAATGTGAATCTGGATAATTGCCAAGTTATACATAATATGTTGGCATATTTCATGTCACTGTGTGCATGAATGTGAATCTGGATAATAGCCAAGTTATACATAATATGTTGCCATAATTCATGTTACTGTGTGCATGAATGTGAATCTGGATAATTGCCAAGTTATGCATAATATGTTGACATAATTCATGTTACTGTATGCATGAATGTTAATCAAGATAATTGCCAAGTTATACATAATATGTTGCCATAATTCATGTTACTGTGTGCATGAATGTGAATCTGGATAATTGCCAAGTTATACATAATATGTTGCCATAATTCATGTTACTGTGTGCATGAATGTGAATCTGGATTATTGCCAAGTTATACATAATATGTTGTCATAGTTCATGTTACTGCGTGCATGAATGTGAATCTGGATAATTGCCAAGTTATACATAATATGTTGCCATAATTCATGTTACTGTGTGCATGAATATGATTCTGGATAACTGCCAAGTTATGCATAATATGTTGGCATAATTCATATTATTGTGTGCATGAATGTGAATCTGGATAACTGCCAAGTTATACATACTATGTTGGCATAATTCATGTTACTGTGTGCATGAATGTGAATCTGGATAATTGCCAATTTATACATAATATGTTGCCATAATTTATGTTACTGTGTGCATGAATGTGAATCTGGATAATTGCCAAGTTATACATAATATGTTGCCATAGTTCATGTTACTGTGTGCATGAATGTGAATCTGGATAACTGCCAAGTTATGCATAATATGTTGGCATAATTCATATTACTGTGTGCATGAATGTGAATCTGTATAACTGCCAAGTTATACATAATATGTTGCCATAGTTCATGTTACTGTGTGCATGAATGTGAATCTGGATAATTGCCAAGTTACACATAATATGTTGCCATAATTCATGGTATTGTGTGCATGAATGTGAATCTGGATAATTGCCAATTTATAAATAATATGTTGCCATAATTCATGTTACTGTGTGCATGAATGTGAATCTGGATAATTGCCAAGTTATACATAATATGATGCAATAATTCATGTTACTGTGTGCATTAATGTGAATATATATAATTGCCAATTTATAAATAATATGTTGCCATAATTCATGTTACTGTGTGCATGAATGTGAATCTGGATAATAACCAACTTATACATGATATGTTGGCATAATTCATGTTCCTGTGTGCATGAATGTGAATCTGAATAATTGCCAACGTATACATAGTATGTTGCCATAATTCATGTTACTGTGTGCATGAATGTGAATCTGGATAATTGTCAAGTTATACATAATATGATGCAATAATTCATGTTACTGTGTGCATGAATGTGAATCTGAATAACTGCCAACGTATACATAATATGTTGTCATAATTCATGTTCCTGTGTGCATTAATGTGAATCTGAATAATTGCCAACATATACATAATATATGTTGCCATAATTCATGTTCCTGTGTGCATGAATGTGAATCTGAATAATTGTCAAGTTATACATAATATGTTGTCATAATTCATGTTACTGTGTGCATGAATGTGAATCTGGATAATTGCCAAGTTATACATAATATGTTGCCATAATTCATGTTCCTGTGTGCATGAATGTGAATCTGAATAATTGCCAAGTTATACATAATATGTTGTCATAATTCATGTTACTGTGTGCATGAATGTGAATCTGGATAATTGTCAAGTTATACATAATATGTGTTGCCATAATTCATGGTACTGTGTGCATGAATGTGAATCTGGATAATTGCCAATTTATAAATAATATGTTGCCATAATTCATGCTACTGTGTGCATGAATGTGAATCTGGATAATTGTCAACTTATACATAATATGTTGCCATAATTCATGTTACTGTGTGCATGAATGTGAATCTGGATAATTGCCAAGTTATGCATAATATGTTGCCATAATTCATGGTATTGTGTGCATGAATGTGAATCTGGATAATTGCCAATTTATAAATAATATGTTGCCATAATTCATGTTACTTTGTGCATGAATGTGAATCTGGATAATTGCCAAGTTATACATAATATGATGCAATAATTCATGTTACTGTGTGCATTAATGTGAATCTATATAATTGCCAATTTATAAAAAATATGTTGCCATAATTCATGTTACTGTGTGCATGAATGTGAATCTGGATAATTGCCAACTTATACATAATATGTTGGCATAATTCATGTTCCTGTGTGCATGAATGTGAATCTGGTTAATTGTCAAGTTATACATAATATGTTGGCAAAATTCATGTTCCTGTGTGCATGAATGTGAATATGAATAATTGCCAACGTATACATAGTATGTTGCCATAATTCATGTTACTGTGTGCATGAATGTGAATCTGGATAATTGCCAAGTTATACATAATATGTTGCCATAATTCATGGTATTGTGTGCATGAATGTGAATCTGGATAATTGCCAATTTATAAATAATATGTTGCCATAATTCATGTTACTGTGTGCATGAATGTGAATCTGGATAATTGCCAAGTTATACATAATATGATGCAATAATTCATGTTTCTGTGTGCATTAATGTGAATCTATATAATTGCCAATTTATAAATAATATGTTGCCATAATTCATGTTACTGTGTGCATGAATGTGACTCTGGATAATTGCCAACTTATACATAATATGTTGGCAAAATTCATGTTACTGTGTGCATGAATGTGAATCTGGATAATTGCCAAGTTATACATAATATTATGCAATAATTCATGTTACTGTGTGCATTACTGTGAATCTATATAATTGCCAATTTATAAATAATATGTTGCCATAATTCAAGTTACTGTGTGCATGAATGTGAATCTGGATAATTGCCAACTTATACATAATATGTTGCCATAATTCATGTTCCTGTGAGCATGAATGTGAATCTGAATAATTGCCACTGTATACATAGTATGTTGCCATAATTCATGTTACTGTGTGCATGAAAGTGAATCTGGATAATTGTCAAGTTATACATAATATATGTTGCCATAATTCATGTTACTGTGTGCATGAATGTGAATCTGGATAATTGCCAATTTATAAATAATATGTTGCCATAATTCATGTTCCTGTGTGCATGAATGTGAATCTGAATAACTGCCAACGTATACATAATATGTTGTCATAATTCATGTTCCTGTGTGCATGAATGTGAATCTGGATAATTGCCAAGTTATACATAATATGTTGTCATAATTCATGTTACTGTGTGCATTAATGTGAATCTGAATAATTGCCAACATATACATAATATATGTTGCCATAATTCATGTTCCTGTGTGCATGAATGTGAATCTGAATAATTGTCAAGTTATACATAATATGTTGTCATAATTCATGTTACTGTGTGCATGAATGTGAATCTGGATAATTGCCAAGTTATACATAATATGTTGCCATAATTCATGTTCCTGTGTGCATGAATGTGAATCTGAATAATTGCCAAGTTATACATAATATGTTGCCATAATTCATGTTCCTGTGTGCATGAATGTGAATCTGAATAATTGCCAACTTATACATAATATGTTGCCATAATTCATGTTACTGTGTGCATGAATGTGAATCTGGATAATTGCCAAATTCTACATAATATGTTGCCATAATTCATATTCCTGTGTGCATGAATGTGAATCTGAATAATTGCCAACTTAAACATAATATGTTGCCATAATTCATGTTACTGTGTGCATGAATATGATTCTGGATAACTGCCAAGTTATGCATAATATGTTGGCATAATTCATATTACTGTGTGCATGAATGTGAATCTGGATAACTGCCAAGTTATACATAATATGTTGGCATAATTCATGTTACTGTGTGCATGAATGTGAATCTGGATAATTGCCAACTTATACATAATATGTTGGCATAATTCATGTTCCTGTGTGCATGAATGTGAATCTGGTTAATTGTCAAGTTATACATAATATGTTGTCATAATTCATGTTCCTGTGTGCATGAATGTGAATCTGAATAATTGCCAACGTATACATAGCATGTTGCCATAATTCATGTCACTGTGTGCATGAATGTGAATCTGGATAATTGCCAAGTTATACATAATATGTTGGCATATTTCATGTCACTGTGTGCATGAATGTGAATCTGGATAATAGCCAAGTTATACATAATATGTTGCCATAATTCATGTTACTGTGTGCATGAATGTGAATCTGGATAATTGCCAAGTTATGCATAATATGTTGACATAATTCATGTTACTGTATGCATGAATGTTAATCAAGATAATTGCCAAGTTATACATAATATGTTGCCATAATTCATGTTACTGTGTGCATGAATGTGAATCTGGATAATTGCCAAGTTATGCATAATATGTTGGCATAATTCATATTATTGTGTGCATGAATGTGAATCTGGATAACTGCCAAGTTATACATAATATGTTGGCATAATTCATGTTACTGTGTGCATGAATGTGAATCTGGATAATTGCCAATTTATACATAATATGTTGCCATAATTTATGTTACTGTGTGCATGAATGTGAATCTGGATAATTGCCAAGTTATACATAATATGTTGCCATAGTTCATGTTACTGTGTGCATGAATGTGAATCTGGATAACTGCCAAGTTATGCATAATATGTTGGCATAATTCATATTACTGTGTGCATGAATGTGAATCTGTATAACTGCCAAGTTATACATAATATGTTGGCATAATTCATGTTACAGTGTGCATGAATGTTAATCCAGATAATTGCCAAGTTATACATAATATGTTGCCATAATTCATGTTACTGTGTGCATGAATGTGAATCTGGATAATTGCCAAGTTATACATAATATGTTGCCATAATTCATGTTACTGTGTGCATGAATATGATTCTGGATAACTGCCAAATTATGCATAATATGTTGGCATAATTCAAGTTCCCCTGTCCATGAATGTGAATCTGGATAATTGCCAAGTTATACATAATATGTTGACATAATTCATGTTACTGTGTGCATGAATGTTAATCCAGATAATTGCCAAGTTATACATAATATGTTGCCATAATTCATGTTACTGTGTGCATAAATGTGAATCTGGATAATTGCCAAGTTATACATAATATGTTGCCATAGTTCATGTCACTGTTTGCATGAATGTGAATCTGGATAATAGCCAAGTTATACATAATATGTTGCCATAATTCATGTTACTGTGTGCATGAATGTGAATCTGGATAATTGCCAAGTTATGTATAATATGTTGGCATAATTCATGTTCCCCTGTGCATGAATGTGAATCTGGATAATTGCCAAGTTATACATAATATGTTGACATAATTCATGTTACTGTGTGCATGAATGTTAATCCAGATAATTGCCAAGTTATACATAATATGTTGCCATAATTCATGTTACTGTGTGCATGAATGTGAATCTGGATAAGTGCCAAGTTATACATAATATGTTACCATAGTTCATGTTACTGTGTGCATGAATGTGAATCTGGATAATTGCCAAGTTATACATAATATGTTGTCATAGTTCATGTTACTGTGTGCATGAATGTGAATCTGGATAATTGCCAAGTTATACATAATATGTTGCCATAATTCATGTTACTGTGTGCATGAATATGATTCTGGATAACTGCCAAGTTATGCATAATATGTTTGCATAATTCATATTACTGTGTGCATGAATGTGAATCTGGATAACTGCCAAATTATACATAATATGTTGGCATAATTCATGTTACAGTGTGCATGAATGTGAATCTGGATAATTGCCAATTTATACATTATATGTTGCCATAATTTATGTTACTGTGTGCATGAATGTGAATCTGGATAATTGCCAAGTTATACATAATATGTTGGCATAATTCATGTTACTGTGTGCATGAATGTGAATCTGGATAATTGCCAATTTATACATTATATGTTGCCAGAATTTATGTTACTGTGTGCATGAATGTGAATCTGGATAATAGCCAGGTTATACATAATATGTTGGCATAATTCATATTCTTGTGTGCATGAATGTGAATCTGAATAATTGCCAACTTATACATAATATGTTGCCATAATTCATGTTACTGTGTACATGAATATGATTCTGGATAACTGCCAAGTTATGCATAATATGTTGGCATAATTCATATTACTGTGTGCATGAATGTGAATCTGGATAACTGCCAAGTTATACATAATATGTTGGCATAATTCATGTTACTGTGTGCATGAATGTGAATCTGGATAATTGCCAACTTATACATAATATGTTGGCATAATTCATATTACTGTGTGCATGAATGTGAATCTGTATAACTGCCAAGTTATACATAATATGTTGGCATAATTCATGTTACAGTGTGCATGAATGTTAATCCAGATAATTGCCAAGTTATACATAATATGTTGCCATAATTCATGTTACTGTGTGCATGAATGTGAATCTGGATAATTGCCAAGTTATACATAATATGTTGCCATAATTCATGTTACTGTGTGCATGAATATGATTCTGGATAACTGCCAAATTATGCATAATATGTTGGCATAATTCAAGTTCCCCTGTGCATGAATGTGAATCTGGATAATTGCCAAGTTATACATAATATGTTGACATAATTCATGTTACTGTGTGCATGAATGTTAATCCAGATAATTGCCAAGTTATACATAATATGTTGCCATAATTCATGTTACTGTGTGCATAAATGTGAATCTGGATAATTGCCAAGTTATACATAATATGTTGACATAATTCATGTTACTGTGTGCATGAATGTTAATCCAGATAATTGCCAAGTTATACATAATAAGTTGCCATAATTCATGTTACTGTGTGCATGAATGTGAATCTGGATAATTGCCAAGTTATACATAATATGTTACCATAGTTCATGTTACTGTGTGCATGAATGTGAATCTGGATAATTGCCAAGTTATACATAATATGTTGTCATAGTTCATGTTACTGTGTGCATGAATGTGAATCTGGATAATTGCCAAGTTATACATAATATGTTGCCATAATTCATGTTACTGTGTGCATGAATATGATTCTGGATAACTGCCAAGTTATGCATAATATGTTTGCATAATTCATATTACTGTGTGCATGAATGTGAATCTGGATAACTGCCAAATTATACATAATATGTTGGCATAATTCATGTTACAGTGTGCATGAATGTGAATCTGGATAATTGCCAATTTATACATTATATGTTGCCATAATTTATGTTACTGTGTGCATGAATGTGAATCTGGATAATTGCCAAGTTATACATAATATGTTGGCATAATTCATGTTACTGTGTGCATGAATGTGAATCTGGATAATTGCCAATTTATACATTATATGTTGCCAGAATTTATGTTACTGTGTGCATGAATGTGAATCTGGATAATAGCCAGGTTATACATAATATGTTGGCATAATTCATGTTACTGTGTGCATGAATGTGAATCTGGATAATTGCCAACTTCTACATAATATGTTGCCATAATTCATATTCTTGTGTGCATGAATGTGAATCTGAATAATTGCCAACTTATACATAATATGTTGCCATAATTCATGTTACTGTGTGCATGAATATGATTCTGGATAACTGCCAAGTTATGCATAATATGTTGGCAAAATTCATGTTACTGTGTGCATGAATGTGAATCTGGATAATTGCCAACTTATACATAATATGTTGGCATAATTCATGTTCCTGTGTGCATGAATGTGAATCTGGTTAATTGTCAAGTTATCCATAATATGTTGGCAAAATTCATGTTCTTGTGTGCATGAATGTGAATCTGAATAATTGCCAACGTATACATAGTATGTTGCCATAATTCATGTTACTGTGTGCATGAATGTGAATCTGGATAATTGCCAAGTTATACATAATATGTTGCCATAATTCACGGTATTGTGTGCATGAAAGTGAATCTGGATAACTGCCAAGTTATGCATAATATGTTGGCATAATTCATGTTACTGTGTGCATGAATGTGAATCTGGATAATTGCCAACTTATACATAATATGTTGGCATAATTCATGTTCCTGTGTGCATGAATGTGAATCTGGTTAATTGTCAAGTTATACATAATATGTTGGCAAAATTCATGATCCTGTGTGCATGAATGTGAATCTGAATAATTGCCAACGTATACATAGAATGTTGCCATAATTCATGTTACTGTGTGCATGAATGTGAATCTGGATAATTGCCAAGTTATACATAATATGTTGCCATAATTCATGGTATTGTGTGCATGAATGTGAATCTGAATAATTGCCAAGTTATACATAATATGCTGGCATAATTCATGTCACTGTGTGCATGAATGTGAATCTGGATAATTGCCAAGTTATACATAATATGTTGGCATATTTCATGTCACTGTGTGCATGAATGTGAATCTGGATAATAGCCAAGTTATACATAATATGTTGCCATAATTCATGTTACTGTGTGCATGAATGTGAATCTGGATAATTGCCAAGTTATGCATAATATGTTGGCATAATTCATGTTCCCCTGTGCATGAATGTGAATCTGGATAATTGCCAAGTTATACATAGTATGTTGACATAATTCATGTTACTGTGTGCATGAATGTTAATCCAGATAATTGCCAAGTTATACATAATATGTTGCCATAATTCATGTTACTGTGTGCATGAATGTGAATCTGGATAATTGCCAAGTTATACATAATATGTTGTCATAATTCATGTTACTGTGTGCATGAATGTGAATCTGGATAATTGCCAAGTTATACATAATATGTTGCCATAATTTATGTTACTGTGTGCATGAATATGATTCTGGATAACTGCCAAGTTATGCATAATATGTTGGCATAATTCATATTACTGTGTGCATGAATGTGAATCTGGATAACTGCCAAGTTATACATAATATGTTGGCATAATTCATGTTACTGTGTGCATGAATGTGAATCTGGATAATTGCCAATTTATACATAATATGTTGCCATAATTTATGTTACTGTGTGCATGAATGTGAATCTGGATAATTGCCAAGTTATACATAATATGTTGCCATAGTTCATGTTACTGTGTGCATGAATGTGAATCTGGATAATTGCCAAGTTATACATAATATGTTGCCAAAATTCATGTTACTGTGTGCATGAATGTGAATCTGGATAATTGCCAAGTTATACATAATATGTTGTCATAATTCATGTTACTGTGTGCATGAATGTGAATCTGGATAATTGCCAAGTTATACATAATATGTTGCCATAATTTATGTTACTGTGTGCATGAATATGATTCTGGATAACTGCCAAGTTATGCATAATATGTTGGCATAATTCATATTACTGTGTGCATGAATGTGAATCTGGATAACTGCCAAGTTATACATAATATGTTGGCATAATTCATGTTACTGTGTGCATGAATGTGAATCTGGATAATTGCCAATTTATACATAATATGTTGCCATAATTTATGTTACTGTGTGCATGAATGTGAATCTGGATAATTGCCAAGTTATACATAATATGTTGCCATAGTTCATGTTACTGTGTGCATGAATGTGAATCTGGATAATTGCCAAGTTATACATAATATGTTGCCATAATTCATGTTACTGTGTGCATGAATGTGAATCTGGATAACTGCCAAGTTATGCATAATATATTGGCATAATTCATATTACTGTGTGCATGAATGTGAATCTGGATAACTGCCAAGGTATACATAATATGTTGGCATAATTCATGTTACAGTGTGCATGAATGTTAATCCAGATAATTGCCAAGTTATACATAATATGTTGGCATAATTCATGTTACTGTGTGCATGAATGTGAATCTGGATAATTGCCAAGTTATACATAATATGTTGCCATAATTCATGTTACTGTGTGCATGAATATGATTCTGGATAACTGCCAAGTTATGCATAATATGTTGGCATAATTCATGTTCCCCTGTGCATGAATGTGAATCTGGATAATTGCCAAGTTATACATAATATGTTGACATAATTCATGTTACTGTGTGCATGAATGTTAATCCAGATAATTGCCAAGTTATACATAATATGTTGCCATAATTCATGTTACTGTGTGCATGAATGTGAATCTGGATAATTGCCAAGTTATACATAATATGTTGCCATAGTTCATGTCACTGTGTGCATGAATGTGAATCTGGATAATAGCCAAGTTATACATAATATGTTGCCATAATTCTTGTTACTGTGTGCATGAATGAGAATCTGGATAATTGCCAAGTGATGCATAATATGTTGGCATAATTCATGTTCCCCTGTGCATGAATGTGAATCTGGATAATTGCCAAGTTATACATAATATGTTGACATAATTCATGTTACTGTGTGCATGAATGTTAATCCAGATAATTGCCAAGTTATACATAATATGTTGCCATAATTCATGTTACTGTGTGCATGAATGTGAATCTGGATAATTGCCAAGTTATACATAATATGTTACCATAGTTCATGTTACTGTGTGCATGAATGTGAATCTGGATAATTGCCAAGTTATACATAATATGTTGTCATAGTTCATGTTACTGTGTGCATGAATGTGCATCTGGATAATTGCCAAGTTATACATAATATGTTGCCATAATTCATGTTACTGTGTGCATGAATATGATTCTGGATAACTGCCAAGTTATGCATACTATGTTTGCATAATTCATATTCCTGTGTGCATGAATATGAATCTGGATAACTGCCAAGTTATACATAATATGTTGGCATAATTCATGTTACAGTGAGCATGAATGTGAATCTGGATAATTGCCAACTTATACATAATATGTTGGCATAATTCATGTTCATGTGTGCATGAATGTGAATCTGAATAATTGCCAAGTTATACATAATATGTTGGCATAATTCATGTCACTGTGTGCATGAATGTGAATCTGGATAATTGCCAAGTTATACATAATATGTTGGCATATTTCATGTCACTGTGTGTATGAATGTGAATCTGGATAATAGCCAAGTTATACATAATATGTTGCCATAATTCATGTTACTGTGTGCATGAATGTGAATCTGGATAATTGCCAAGTTATGCATAATATGTTGGCATAATTCATGTTCCCCTGTGCATGAATGTGAATCTGGATAATTGCCAAGTTATACATAATATGTTGACATAATTCATGTTACTGTGTGCATGAATGTTAATCCAGATAATTGCCAAGTTATACATAATATGTTGCCATAATTCATGTTACTGTGTGCATGAATGTGAATCTGGATAATTGCCAAGTTATACATAATGTGTCGCCATAGTTCATGTTACTGTGTGCATGAATGTGAATCTGGATAATAGCCAAGTTATACATAATATGTTGCCATAATTCATGTTACTGTGTGCATGAATGTGAATCTGGATAATTGCCAAGTTATGCATAATATGTTGGCATAATTCATGTTCCCCTGTGCATGAATGTGAATCTGGATAATTGCCAAGTTATACATAATATGTTGACATAATTCATGTTACAGTGTGCATGAATGTTAATCCAGATAATTGCCAAGTTATACATAATATGTTGCCATAATTCATGTTACTGTGTGCATGAATGTGAATCTGGATAATTGCCAAGTTATACATAATATGTTACCATAGTTCATGTTAGTTGGCAGTTATACATAATATGTTGGCATAATTCATGTTACTGTGTGCATGCATGTGAATCTGGATAATTGCCAAGTTATACATAATATGTTGTCATAGTTCATGTTACTGTGTGCATGAATGTGAATCTGGATAATTGCCAAGTTATACATAATATTTTGCCATAGTTCATGTTACTGTGTGCATGAATGTGAATCTGGATAATTGCCAAGTTATACATAATATGTTGCCATAATTCATGTTACTGTGTGCATGAATGTGAATCTGGATAATAGCCAAGTTATACATAATATGTTGGCACAATTCATGTTACTGTGTGCATGAATGTGAATCTGGATAATTGCCAATTTATTCATAATATGTTGCCATAATTCATGTCACTGTGTGCATGAATGTGAATCTGGAGAATTGCCAAGTTATACATAATATGTTGGCATAATTCATGTTACTGTGTGCATGAATGTGAATCTGGATAATTGCCAAGTTATACATAATATGTTGCCATAGTTCATGTTACTGTGTGCATGAATGTGAATCTGGATAATTGCCAAGTTATACATAATATGTTGGCATAATTCATATTACTGTGTGCATGAATGTGAGTCTGGATAACTGCCAAGTTATACATAATATGTTGCCATAATTCATGTTACTGTGTGCATGAATGTGAATCTAGATAATTGCCAAGTTATACATAATATGTTGCCATAATTCATGTTACTGTGTGCATGAATGTAAATCTGGATAATAGCCAAGTTATACATAATATGTTGCCATAATTCATGTTACTGTGTGCATGAATGTGAATATGGACGATTGCCAATTTATACATAGTATATTGTCATAATTCATGTTATTGTGTGCATGAATGTGAATCTGGATAATAGCCAAGTTATACATAATATGTTGCCATAATTCATGTTACTGTGTGCATGAATGTGAATCTGAATAATTGCCAAGTTATACATAATATGTTGGCATAATTCATGTCACTGTGTGCATGAATGTGAATCTGGATAATTGCCAAGTTATACATAATATGTTGGCATATTTCATGTCACTGTGTGCATGAATGTGAATCTGGATAATAGCCAAGTTATACATAATATGTTGCCATAATTCATGTTACTGTGTGCATGAATGTGAATCTGGATAATTGCCAAGTTATGCATAATATGTTGGCATAATTCATGTTCCCCTGTGCATGAATGTGAATCTGGATAATTGCCAAGTTATAATAATATGTTGACATAATTCATGTTACTGTGTGCATGAATGTTAATCTAGATAATTGCCAAGTTATACATAATATGTTGCCATAATTCATGTTACTGTGTGCATGAATGTGAATCTGGAGAATTGCCAAGTTATACATAATATGTTGGCATAATTCATGTTACTGTGTGCATGAATGTGAATCTGGATAATTGCCAAGTTATACACAATATGTTGCCATAGTTCATGTTACTGTGTGCATGAATGTGAATCTGGATAATTGCCAAGTTATACATAATATGTTGCCATAATTCATGTTACTGTGTGCATGAATGTGAATCTGGAGAATTGCCAAGTTATACATAATATGTTGGCATAATTCATGTTACTGTGTGCATGAATGTGAATCTGGATAATTGCCAAGTTATACATAATATGTTGGCATAATTCATGTTACTGTGTGCATGAATGTGAATCTGGATAATTGCCAAGTTATACATAATATGTTGCCATAATTCATGTTACTGTGTGCATGAATGTGAATCTGGATAATTGCCAAGTTATACATAATATGTTGTCATAATTCATATTACTGTGTGCATGAATGTGAATCTGGATAACTGCCAAGTTATACATAATATGTTGGTATAATTCATATTACTGTGTGCATGAATGTGAATCTGGAGAAATGCCAAGTTATACATAATATGTTGGCATAATTCATGTTACTGTGTGCATGCATGTGAATCTGGATAATTGCCAAGTTATACATAATATGTTGTCATAGTTCATGTTACTGTGTGCATGAATGTGAATCTGGATAATTGCCAAGTTATACATAATATGTTGCCATAGTTCATGTTACTGTGTGCATGAATGTGAATCTGGATAACTGCCAAGTTATGCATACTATGTTTGCATAATTCATATTCCTGTGTGCATGAATATGAATCTGGATAACTGCCAAGTTATACATAATATGTTGGCATAATTCATGTTACAGTGAGCATGAATGTGAATCTGGATAATTGCCAACTTATACATAATATGTTGGCATAATTCATGTTCATGTGTGCATGAATGTGAATCTGGTTAATTGTCAAGTTATACATAATATGTTGGCAAAATTCATGTTCCTGTGTGCATGAATGTGAATCTGGATAATTGCCAAGTTATACATAATATGTTGGCATATTTCATGTCACTGTGTGTATGAATGTGAATCTGGATAATAGCCAAGTTATACATAATATGTTGCCATAATTCATGTTACTGTGTGCATGAATGTGAATCTGGATAATTGCCAAGTTATGCATAATATGTTGGCATAATTCATGTTCCCCTGTGCATGAATGTGAATCTGGATAATTGCCAAGTTATACATAATATGTTGACATAATTCATGTTACTGTGTGCATGAATGTTAATCCAGATAATTGCCAAGTTATACATAATATGTTGCCATAATTCATGTTACTGTGTGCATGAATGTGAATCTGGATAATTGCCAAGTTATACATAATGTGTTGCCATAGTTCATGTTACTGTGTGCATGAATGTGAATCTGGATAATAGCCAAGTTATACATAATATGTTGCCATAATTCATGTTACTGTGTGCATGAATGTGAATCTGGATAATTGCCAAGTTATGCATAATATGTTGGCATAATTCATGTTCCCCTGTGCATGAATGTGAATCTGGATAATTGCCAAGTTATACATAATATGTTGACATAATTCATGTTACAGTGTGCATGAATGTTAATCCAGATAATTGCCAAGTTATACATAATATGTTGCCATAATTCATGTTACTGTGTGCATGAATGTGAATCTGGATAATTGCCAAGTTATACATAATATGTTACCATAGTTCATGTTAGTTGGCAGTTATACATAATATGTTGGCATAATTCATGTTACTGTGTGCATGCATGTGAATCTGGATAATTGCCAAGTTATACATAATATGTTGTCATAGTTCATGTTACTGTGTGCATGAATGTGAATCTGGATAATTGCCAAGTTATACATAATATTTTGCCATAGTTCATGTTACTGTGTGCATGAATGTGAATCTGGATAATTGCCAAGTTATACATAATATGTTGCCATAATTCATGTTACTGTGTGCATGAATGTGAATCTGGATAATAGCCAAGTTATACATAATATGTTGGCACAATTCATGTTACTGTGTGCATGAATGTGAATCTGGATAATTGCCAATTTATTCATAATATGTTGCCATAATTCATGTCACTGTGTGCATGAATGTGAATCTGGAGAATTGCCAAGTTATACATAATATGTTGGCATAATTCATGTTACTGTGTGCATGAATGTGAATCTGGATAATTGCCAAGTTATACACAATATGTTGCCATAGTTCATGTTACTGTGTGCATGAATGTGAATCTGGATAATTGCCAAGTTATACATAATATGTTGGCATAATTCATATTACTGTGTGCATGAATGTGAGTCTGGATAACTGCCAAGTTATACATAATATGTTGCCATAATTCATGTTACTGTGTGCATGAATGTGAATCTAGATAATTGCCAAGTTATACATAATATGTTGCCATAATTCATGTTACTGTGTGCATGAATGTAAATCTGGATAATAGCCAAGTTATACATAATATGTTGCCATAATTCATGTTACTGTGTGCATGAATGTGAATATGGACGATTGCCAATTTATACATAGTATATTGTCATAATTCATGTTATTGTGTGCATGAATGTGAATCTGGATAATTGCCAAGTTATACATAATATGTTGACATAATTCATGTTACTGTGTGCATGAATGTTAATCCAGATAATTGCCAAGTTATACATAATATGTTGGCATAATTCATGTCACTGTGTGCATGAATGTGAATCTGGATAATTGCCAAGTTATACATAATATGTTGGCATATTTCATGTCACTGTGTGCATGAATGTGAATCTGGATAATAGCCAAGTTATACATAATATGTTGCCATAATTCATGTTACTGTGTGCATGAATGTGAATCTGGATAATTGCCAAGTTATGCATAATATGTTGGCATAATTCATGTTCCCCTGTGCATGAATGTGAATCTGGATAATTGCCAAGTTATAATAATATGTTGACATAATTCATGTTACTGTGTGCATGAATGTTAATCTAGATAATTGCCAAGTTATACATAATATGTTGCCATAATTCATGTTACTGTGTGCATGAATGTGAATCTGGAGAATTGCCAAGTTATACATAATATGTTGGCATAATTCATGTTACTGTGTGCATGAATGTGAATCTGGATAATTGCCAAGTTATACACAATATGTTGCCATAGTTCATGTTACTGTGTGCATGAATGTGAATCTGGATAATTGCCAAGTTATACATAATATGGTGCCATAATTCATGTTACTGTGTGCATGAATGTGAATCTGGAGAATTGCCAAGTTATACATAATATGTTGGCATAATTCATGTTACTGTGTGCATGAATGTGAATCTGGATAATTGCCAAGTTATACATAATATGTTGGCATAATTCATGTTACTGTGTGCATGAATGTGAATCTGGATAATTGCCAAGTTATACATAATATGTTGCCATAATTCATGTTACTGTGTGCATGAATGTGAATCTGGATAATTGCCAAGTTATACATAATATGTTGTCATAATTCATATTACTGTGTGCATGAATGTGAATCTGGATAACTGCCAAGTTATACATAATATGTTGGTATAATTCATATTACTGTGTGCATGAATGTGAATCTGGAGAAATGCCAAGTTATACATAATATGTTGGCATAATTCATGTTACTGTGTGCATGCATGTGAATCTGGATAATTGCCAAGTTATACATAATATGTTGTCATAGTTCATGTTACTGTGTGCATGAATGTGAATCTGGATAATTGCCAAGTTATACACAATATGTTGCCATAGTTCATGTTACTGTGTGCATGAATGTGAATCTGGATAATTGCCAAGTTATACATAATATGGTGCCATAATTCATGTTACTGTGTGCATGAATGTGAATCTGGAGAATTGCCAAGTTATACATAATATGTTGGCATAATTCATGTTACTGTGTGCATGAATGTGAATCTGGATAATTGCCAAGTTATACATAATATGTTGGCATAATTCATGTTACTGTGTGCATGAATGTGAATCTGGATAATTGCCAAGTTATACATAATATGTTGCCATAATTCATGTTACTGTGTGCATGAATGTGAATCTGGATAATTGCCAAGTTATACATAATATGTTGTCATAATTCATATTACTGTGTGCATGAATGTGAATCTGGATAACTGCCAAGTTATACATAATATGTTGGTATAATTCATATTACTGTGTGCATGAATGTGAATCTGGAGAAATGCCAAGTTATACATAATATGTTGGCATAATTCATGTTACTGTGTGCATGCATGTGAATCTGGATAATTGCCAAGTTATACATAATATGTTGTCATAGTTCATGTTACTGTGTGCATGAATGTGAATCTGGATAATTGCCAAGTTATACATAATATGTTGCCATAGTTCATGTTACTGTGTGCATGAATGTGAATCTGGATAATTGCCAAGTTATACATAATATGTTGCCATAATTCATGTTACTGTGTGCATGAATGTGAATCTGGATAATAGCCAACTTATACATAATATGTTGCCATAATTCATGTTACTGTGTGCATGAATGTGAATCTGAATAATTGCCAAGTTATACATAATATGTTGTCATAATTCATATTACTGTGTGCATGAATGTGAATCTGGATAACTGCCAAGTTATACATAATATGTTGGTATAATTCATATTATTGTGTGCATGAATGTGAATCTGGAGAAGTGCCAAGTTATACATAATATGTTGCCATAATTCATGTTACTGTGTGCATGAATGTGAATCTGGATAATTGCCAAGTTATACATAATATGTTGCCATAGTTCATGTTACTGTGTGCATGAATGTGAATCTGGATAATTGCCAAGTTATACATAATATGTTGCCATAATTCATGTTACTGTGTGCATGAATGTGAATCTGGATAATAGCCAAGTTATACATAATATGTTGCCATAATTCATGTTACTGTGTGCATGAATGTGAATCTGAATAATTGCCAAGTTATACATAATATGTTGGCATAATTCATGTCACTGTGTGCATGAATGTGAATCTGGATAATTGCCAAGTTATACATAATATGTTGGCATATTTCATGTCACTGTGAGCATGAATGTGAATCTGGATAATAGCCAAGTTATACATAATATGTTGCCATAATTCATGTTACTGTGTGCATGAATGTGAATCTGGATAATTGCCAAGTTATGCATAATATGTTGGCATAATTCATGTTCCCCTGTGCATGAATGTGAATCTGGATAATTGCCAAGTTATAATAATATGTTGACATAATTCATGTTACTGTGTGCATGAATGTTAATCTAGATAATTGCCAAGTTATACATAATATGTTGCCATAATTCATGTTACTGTGTGCATGAATGTGAATCTGGAGAATTGCCAAGTTATACATAATATGTTGGCATAATTCATGTTACTGTGTGCATGAATGTGAATCTGGATAATTGCCAAGTTATACACAATATGTTGCCATAGTTCATGTTACTGTGTGCATGAATGTGAATCTGGATAATTGCCAAGTTATACATAATATGTTGCCATAATTCATGTTACTGTGTGCATGAATGTGAATCTGGATAATTGCCAAGTTATACAGAATATGTTGCCATAATTCATGTTACTGTGTGCATGAATGTGAATCTGAATAATTGCCAAGTTATACATAATATGTTGTCATAATTCATATTACTGTGTGCATGAATGTGAATCTGGATAACTGCCAAGTTATACATAATATGTTGGTATAATTCATATTACTGTGTGCATGAATGTGAATCTGGAGAAGTGCCAAGTTATACATAATATGTTGGCATAATTCATGTTACTGTGTGCATGAATGTGAATCTGGATAATTGCCAAGTTATACATAATATGTTGTCATAGTTCATGTTACTGAGCGCATGAATGTGAATCTGGATAATTGCCAAGTTATACATAATATGTTGCCATAGTTCATGTTACTGTGTGCATGAATGTGAATCTGGATAATTGCCAAGTTATACATAATATGTTGCCATAATTCATGTTACTGTGTGCATGAATGTGAATCTGGATAATAGCCAAGTTATACATAATATGTTGGCATAATTCATGTTACTGTGTGCATGAATGTGAATCTGGATAATTGCCAAGTTATACATAATATGTTGCCATAATTTATGTTACTGTGTGCATGAATGTGAATCAGGATAATTGCCAAGTTATACATAATATGTTGTCATAATTCATATTACTTTGTGCATGAATGTGAATCTGGATAACTGCCAAGTTATACATAATATGTTGGTATAATTCATATTACTGTGTGCATGAATGTGAATCTGGAGAAATGCCAAGTTATACATAATATGTTGGCATAATTCATGTTACTGTGTGCATGCATGTGAATCTGGATAATTGCCAAGTTATACATAATATGTTGTCATAGTTCATGTTACTGTGTGCATGAATGTGAATCTGGATAATTGCCAAGTTATACATAATATGTTGCCATAGTTCATGTTACTGTGTGCATGAATGTGAATCTGGATAATTGCCAAGTTATACATAATATGTTGCCATAATTCATGTTACATGGTGCATGAATGTGAATCTGGATAATAGCCAAGTTATACATAATATGTTGGCATAATTCATGTTACTGTGTGCATGAATGTAAATCTGGATAATTGCCAATTTATTCATAATATGTTGCCATAATTCATGTCACTGTGTGCATGAATGTGAATCTGGAGAATTGCCAAGTTATACATAATATGTTGGCATAATTCATGTTACTGTGTGCATGAATGTGAATCTGAATAATTGCCAAGTTATACATAATATGTTGGCATAATTCATGTTACTGTGTGCATGAATGTGAATCTGAATAATAGCCAAGTTATACATAATATGTTGGCATAATTCATGTTACTGTGTGCATGAATGTGAATCTGGATAATAGCCAAGTTATACATAATATGTTGGCATAATTCATGTTACTGTGTGCATGAATGTGAATCTGGATAATTGCCAATTTATTCATAATATGTTGCCATAATTCATGTCACTGTGTGCATGAATGTGAATCTGGAGAATTGCCAAGTTATACATAATATGTTGGCATAATTCATGTTACTGTGTGCATGAATGTGAATCTGAATAATAGCCAAGCTATACATAATATGTTGGCATAATTCATGTTACTGTGTGCATGAATGTGAATCTGGATAATTGCCAATTTATTCATAATATGTTGCCATAATTCATGTTACTGTGTGCATGAATGTGAATCTGGATAATTGCCAAGTTATACATAATATGTTGTCATATTTCAATTTACTGTGTGCATGAATGTGAATCTGAATAATAGCCAAGTTATACATAATATGTTGCCATAATTCATGTTCCTGTGTGCATGAATGTGAATCTGGATAATTGCCAAGTTATACATAATATGTTGGCATAATTCATGTTACTGTGTACATGAATGTGAATCTGGATAATAGCCAAGTTATACATAATATGTTGGCATAATTCATGTTACTGTGTTCATGAATGTGAATCTGGATAATTGCCAAGTTATACATAATATGTTGTAATAATTCATGTTACTGTGTGCATGAATGTGAATCTGAATAATAGCCAAGTTATACATAATATGTTGGCATAATTCATGTTACTGTGTGCATGAATGTGAATCTGGATAATTGCCAAGTTATACATGATATGTTGCCATAATTCATGTTACTGTGTGCATGAATGTGAATCTGGATAATTGCCAAGTTATACATAATATGTTGTCATATTTCATGTTACTGTGTGCATGAATGTGAATCTGAATAATAGCCAAGTTATACATAATATGTTCGCATAATTCATGTTACTGTGTGCATGAATGTGAATCTGAATAATTGCCAAGTTATACATAATATGTTGGCATAATTCATGTTACTGTGTGCATGAATGTGAATCTGGATAATTGCCAAGTTATACATAATATGTTGCCATAGTTCATGTTACTGTGTGCATGAATGTGAATCTGGATAATTGCCAAGTTATACATAATATGTTGCCATAATTCATGTTACTGTGTGCATGAATGTGAATCTGGATAATTGCCAAGTTATACAGAATATGTTGCCATAATTCATGTTACTGTGTGCATGAATGTGAATCTGAATAATTGCCAAGTTATACATAATATGTTGACATAATTCATATTACTGTGGCATGAATGTGAATCTGGATGACTGCCAAGTTATACATAATATGTTGGTATAATTCATATTACTGTGTGCATGAATGTGAATCTGAAGAAGTGATAAGTTATACATAATATGTTGGCATAATTCATGTTACTGTGTGCATGAATGTGAATCTGGATAATTGCCAAGTTATACAGAATATGTTGCCATAATTCATGTTACTGTGTGCATGAATGTGAATCTGAATAATTGCCAAGTTATACATAATATGTTGACATAATTCATATTACTGTGGCATGAATGTAAATCTGGATAACTGCCAAGTTATACATAATATGTTGGTATAATTCATATTACTGTGTGCATGAATGTGAATCTGGAGAAGTGATAAGTTATACATAATATGTTGGCATAATTCATGTTACTGTGTGCATGAATGTGAATCTGGAGAATTGCCAAGTTATACATAATATGTTGGCATAATTCATGTTACTGTGTGCATGAATGTGAATCTGGATAATTGCCAAGTTATACATAATATGTTGCCATAGTTCATGTTACTGTGTGCATGAATGTGAATCTGGATAATTGCCAAGTTATACATAATATGTTGGCATAATTCATATAACTGTGTGCATGAATGTGAGTCTGGATAACTGCCAAGTTATACATAATATGTTGCCATAATTCATGTTACTGTGTGCATGAATGTGAATCTGGAGAATTGCCAAGTTATACATAATATGTTGGCATAATTCATGTTATTGTGTGCATGAATGTGAATCTGGATAATAGCCAAGTTATACATAATATGTTGCCATAATTCATGTTACTGTGTGCATGAATGTGAATCTGAATAATTGCCAAGTTATACATAATATGTTGGCATAATTCATGTCACTGTGTGCATGAATGTGAATCTGGATAATTGCCAAGTTATACATAATATGTTGGCATATTTCATGTCACTGTGTGCATGAATGTGAATCTGGATAATAGCCAAGTTATACATAATATGTTGCCATAATTCATGTTACTGTGTGCATGAATGTGAATCTGGATAATTGCCAAGTTATAATAATATGTTGACATAATTCATGTTACTGTGTGCATGAATGTTAATCTAGATAATTGCCAAGTTATACATAATATGTTGCCATAATTCATGTTACTGTGTGCATGAATGTGAATCTGGAGAATTGCCAAGTTATACATAATATGTTGGCATAATTTATGTTACTGTGTGCATGAATGTGAATCTGGATAATTGCCAAGTTATACACAATATATTGCCATAGTTCATGTTACTGTGTGCATGAATGTGAATCTGGATAATTGCCAAGTTATACATAATATGTTGCCATAATTCATGTTACTGTGTGCATGAATGTGAATCTGGATAATTGCCAAGTTATACAGAATATGTTGCCATAATTCATGTTACTGTGTGCATGAATGTGAATCTGAATAATTGCCAAGTTATACATAATATGTTGTCATAATTCATATTACTGTGTGCATGAATGTGAATCTGGATAACTGCCAAGTTATACATAATATGTTGGTATAATTCATATTACTGTGTGCATGAATGTGAATCTGGAGAAGTGCCAAGTTATACATGATATGTTGCCATAATTCATGTTACTGTGTGCATGAATGTGAATCTGGATAATTGCCAAGTTATACATAATATGTTGTCATATTTCATGTTACTGTGTGCATGAATGTGAATCTGAATAATAGCCAAGTTATACATAATATGTTCGCATAATTCATGTTACTGTGTGCATGAATGTGAATCTGAATAATTGCCAAGTTATACATAATATGTTGGCATAATTCATGTTACTGTGTGCATGAATGTGAATCTGGATAATTGCCAAGTTATACATAATATGTTGCCATAGTTCATGTTACTGTGTGCATGAATGTGAATCTGGAGAATTGCCAAGTTATACATAATATGTTGGCATAATTCATGTTACTGTGTGCATGAATGTGAATCTGGATAATTGCCAAGTTATACACAATATGTTGCCATAGTTCATGTTACTGTGTGCATGAATGTGAATCTGGATAATTGCCAAGTTATACATAATATGTTGCCATAGTTCATGTTACTGTGTGCATGAATGTGAATCTGGATAATTGCCAAGTTATACATAATATGTTGCCATAATTCATGTTACTGTGTGCATGAATGTGAATCTGGATAATTGCCAAGTTATACAGAATATGTTGCCATAATTCATGTTACTGTGTGCATGAATGTGAATCTGAATAATTGCCAAGTTATACATAATATGTTGTCATAATTCATATTACTGTGTGCATGAATGTGAATCTGGATAACTGCCAAGTTATACATAATATGTTGGTATAATTCATATTACTGTGTGCATGAATGTGAATCTGGAGAAGTGCCAAGTTATACATGATATGTTGCCATAATTCATGTTACTGTGTGCATGAATGTGAATCTGGATAATTGCCAAGTTATACATAATATGTTGTCATATTTCATGTTACTGTGTGCATGAATGTGAATCTGAATAATAGCCAAGTTATACATAATATGTTCGCATAATTCATGTTACTGTGTGCATGAATGTGAATCTGAATAATTGCCAAGTTATACATAATATGTTGGCATAATTCATGTTACTGTGTGCATGAATGTGAATCTGGATAATTGCCAAGTTATACATAATATGTTGCCATAGTTCATGTTACTGTGTGCATGAATGTGAATCTGGATAATTGCCAAGTTATACATAATATGTTGCCATAATTCATGTTACTGTGTGCATGAATGTGAATCTGGATAATTGCCAAGTTATACAGAATATGTTGCCATAATTCATGTTACTGTGTGCATGAATGTGAATCTGAATAATTGCCAAGTTATACATAATATGTTGACATAATTCATATTACTGTGGCATGAATGTAAATCTGGATAACTGCCAAGTTATACATAATATGTTGGTATAATTCATATTACTGTGTGCATGAATGTGAATCTGGAGAAGTGATAAGTTATACATAATATGTTGGCATAATTCATGTTACTGTGTGCATGAATGTGAATCTGGAGAATTGCCAAGTTATACATAATATGTTGGCATAATTCATGTTACTGAGTGCATGAATGTGAATCTGGATAATTGCCAAGTTATACATAATATGTTGCCATAATTCATGTTCCCCTGTGCATGAATGTGAATCTGGATAATTGCCAAGTTATTATAATATGTTGACATAATTCATGTTACTGTGTGCATGAATGTTAATCTAGATAATTGCCAAGTTATACATAATATGTTGCCATAATTCATGTTAATGTGTGCATGAATGTGAATCTGGAGAATTGCCAAGTTATACATAATATGTTGGCATAATTCATGTTACTGTGTGCATGAATGTGAATCTGGATAATTGCCAAGTTATACATATTATCTTGCCATAATTCATGTTACTGTGTGCATGAATGTGAATCTGGAATATTGCCAAGTTATACAGAATATGTTGTCATAATTCATGTTACTGTGTGCATGAATGTGAATCTGAATAATTGCCAAGTTATACATAATATGTTGTCATAATTCATATTACTGTGTGCATGAATGTGAATCTGGATAACTGCCAAGTTATACATAATATGTTGGTATAATTCATATTACTGTGTGCATGAATGTGAATCTGGAGAAATGCCAAGTTATACATAATATGTTGGCATAATTCATGTTACTGTGTGCATGCATGTGAATCTGGATAATTGCCAAGTAATACATAATATGTTGGCACAATTCATGTTACTGTGTGCATGAATGTGAATCTGGATAATTGCCAATTTATTCATAATATGTTGCCATAATTCATGTCACTGTGTGCATGAATGTGAATCTGGAGAATTGCCAAGTTATACATAATATGTTGGCATAATTCATGTCACTGTGTGCATGAATGTGAATCTGGAGAATTGCCAAGTTATACATAATATGTTGGCATAATTCATGTTACTGTGTGCATGAATGTGAATCTGGATAATTGCCAAGTTATACATAATATGTTGTCATAGTTCATGTTACTGTGTGCATGAATGTGAATCTGGATAATTGCCAAGTTATACATAATATGTTGCCATAGTTCATGTTACTGTGTGCATGAATGTGAATCTGGATAATTGCCAAGTTAGACATAATATGTTGCCATAATTCATGTTACTGTGTGCATGAATGTGAATCTGGATAATAGCCAAGTTATACATAATATGTTGGCATAATTCATGTTACTGTGTGCATGAATGTGAATCTGGATAATTGCCAATTTATTCATAATATGTTGCCATAATTCATGTCACTGTGTGCATGAATGTGAATCTGGAGAATTGCCAAGTTATACATAATATGTTGGCATAATTCATGTTACTGTGTGCATGAATGTGAATCTGAATAATAGCCAAGTTATACATAATATGTTCGCATAATTCATGTTACTGTGTGCATGAATGTGAATCTGAATAATTGCCAAGTTATACATAATATGTTGGCATAATTCATGTTACTGTGTGCATGAATGTGAATCTGGATAATTGCCAAGTTATACATAATATGTTGCCATAGTTCATGTTACTGTGTGCATGAATGTGAATCTGGATAATTGCCAAGTTATACATAATATGTTGCCATAATTCATGTTACTGTGTGCATGAATGTGAATCTGGAGAATTGCCAAGTTATACATAATATGTTGGCATAATTCATGTTACTGTGTGCATGAATGTGAATCTGGATAATTGCCAAGTTATACACAATATGTTGCCATAGTTCATGTTACTGTGTGCATGAATGTGAATCTGGATAATTGCCAAGTTATACATAATATGTTGCCATAGTTCATGTTACTGTGTGCATGAATGTGAATCTGGATAATTGCCAAGTTATACATAATATGTTGCCATAATTCATGTTACTGTGTGCATGAATGTGAATCTGGAGAATTGCCAAGTTATACATAATATGTTGGCATAATTCATGTTACTGTGTGCATGAATGTGAATCTGGATAATTGCCAAGTTATACACAATATGTTGCCATAGTTCATGTTACTGTGTGCATGAATGTGAATCTGGATAATTGCCAAGTTATACATAATATGTTGCCATAATTCATGTTACTGTGTGCATGAATGTGAATCTGGATAATTGCCAAGTTATACAGAATATGTTGCCATAATTCATGTTACTGTGTGCATGAATGTGAATCTGAATAATTGCCAAGTTATACATAATATGTTGTCATAATTCATATTACTGTGTGCATGAATGTGAATCTGGATAACTGCCAAGTTATACATAATATGTTGGTATAATTCATATTACTGTGTGCATGAATGTGAATCTGGAGAAGTGCCAAGTTATACATGATATGTTGCCATAATTCATGTTACTGTGTGCATGAATGTGAATCTGGATAATTGCCAAGTTATACATAATATGTTGTCATATTTCATGTTACTGTGTGCATGAATGTGAATCTGAATAATAGCCAAGTTATACATAATATGTTCGCATAATTCATGTTACTGTGTGCATGAATGTGAATCTGAATAATTGCCAAGTTATACATAATATGTTGCCATAATTCATGTTACTGTGTGCATGAATGTGAATCTGGATAATTGCCAAGTTATACAGAATATGTTGCCATAATTCATGTTACTGTGTGCATGAATGTGAATCTGAATAATTGCCAAGTTATACATAATATGTTGACATAATTCATATTACTGTGGCATGAATGTAAATCTGGATAACTGCCAAGTTATACATAATATGTTGGTATAATTCATATTACTGTGTGCATGAATGTGAATCTGGAGAAGTGATAAGTTATACATAATATGTTGGCATAATTCATGTTACTGTGTGCATGAATGTGAATCTGGAGAATTGCCAAGTTATACATAATATGTTGGCATAATTCATGTTACTGAGTGCATGAATGTGAATCTGGATAATTGCCAAGTTATACATAATATGTTGCCATAATTCATGTTCCCCTGTGCATGAATGTGAATCTGGATAATTGCCAAGTTATTATAATATGTTGACATAATTCATGTTACTGTGTGCATGAATGTTAATCTAGATAATTGCCAAGTTATACATAATATGTTGCCATAATTCATGTTAATGTGTGCATGAATGTGAATCTGGAGAATTGCCAAGTTATACATAATATGTTGGCATAATTCATGTTACTGTGTGCATGAATGTGAATCTGGATAATTGCCAAGTTATACATATTATCTTGCCATAATTCATGTTACTGTGTGCATGAATGTGAATCTGGAATATTGCCAAGTTATACAGAATATGTTGTCATAATTCATGTTACTGTGTGCATGAATGTGAATCTGAATAATTGCCAAGTTATACATAATATGTTGTCATAATTCATATTACTGTGTGCATGAATGTGAATCTGGATAACTGCCAAGTTATACATAATATGTTGGTATAATTCATATTACTGTGTGCATGAATGTGAATCTGGAGAAATGCCAAGTTATACATAATATGTTGGCATAATTCATGTTACTGTGTGCATGCATGTGAATCTGGATAATTGCCAAGTAATACATAATATGTTGGCACAATTCATGTTACTGTGTGCATGAATGTGAATCTGGATAATTGCCAATTTATTCATAATATGTTGCCATAATTCATGTCACTGTGTGCATGAATGTGAATCTGGAGAATTGCCAAGTTATACATAATATGTTGGCATAATTCATGTCACTGTGTGCATGAATGTGAATCTGGAGAATTGCCAAGTTATACATAATATGTTGGCATAATTCATGTTACTGTGTGCATGAATGTGAATCTGGATAATTGCCAAGTTATACATAATATGTTGTCATAGTTCATGTTACTGTGTGCATGAATGTGAATCTGGATAATTGCCAAGTTATACATAATATGTTGCCATAGTTCATGTTACTGTGTGCATGAATGTGAATCTGGATAATTGCCAAGTTAGACATAATATGTTGCCATAATTCATGTTACTGTGTGCATGAATGTGAATCTGGATAATAGCCAAGTTATACATAATATGTTGGCATAATTCATGTTACTGTGTGCATGAATGTGAATCTGGATAATTGCCAATTTATTCATAATATGTTGCCATAATTCATGTCACTGTGTGCATGAATGTGAATCTGGAGAATTGCCAAGTTATACATAATATGTTGGCATAATTCATGTTACTGTGTGCATGAATGTGAATCTGGATAATTGCCAAGTTATACATAATATGTTGCCATAGTTCATGTTACTGTGTGCATGAATGTGAATCTGGATAATTGCCAAGTTATACAGAATATGTTGCCATAATTCATGTTACTGTGTGCATGAATGTGAATCTGAATAATTGCCAAGTTATACATAATATGTTGACATAATTCATATTACTGTGGCATGAATGTGAATCTGGATAACTGCCAAGTTATACATAATATGTTGGTATAATTCATATTACTGTGTGCATGAATGTGAATCTGGAGAAGTGATAAGTTATACATAATATGTTGGCATAATTCATGTTACTGTGTGCATGAATGTGAATCTGGAGAATTGCCAAGTTATACATAATATGTTGGCATAATTCATGTTACTGTGTGCATGAATGTGAATCTGGATAATTGCCAAGTTATACATAATATGTTGTCATAGTTCATGTTACTGTGTGCATGAATGTGAATCTGGATAATTGCCAAGTTATACATAATATGTTGCCATAGTTCATGTTACTGTGTGCATGAATGTGAATCTGGATAATTGCCAAGTTAGACATAATATGTTGCCATAATTCATGTTACTGTGTGCATGAATGTGAATCTGGATAATAGCCAAGTTATACATAATATGTTGGCATAATTCATGTTACTGTGTGCATGAATGTGAATCTGGATAATTGCCAATTTATTCATAATATGTTGCCATAATTCATGTCACTGTGTGCATGAATGTGAATCTGGAGAATTGCCAAGTTATACATAATATGTTGGCATAATTCATGTTACTGTGTGCATGAATGTGAATCTGGATAATTGCCAAGTTATACATAATATGTTGCCATAGTTCATGTTACTGTGTGCATGAATGTGAATCTGGATAATTGCCAAGTTATACAGAATATGTTGCCATAATTCATGTTACTGTGTGCATGAATGTGAATCTGAATAATTGCCAAGTTATACATAATATGTTGACATAATTCATATTACTGTGGCATGAATGTGAATCTGGATAACTGCCAAGTTATACATAATATGTTGGTATAATTCATATTACTGTGTGCATGAATGTGAATCTGGAGAAGTGATAAGTTATACATAATATGTTGGCATAATTCATGTTACTGTGTGCATGAATGTGAATCTGGAGAATTGCCAAGTTATACATAATATGTTGGCATAATTCATGTTACTGAGTGCATGAATGTGAATCTGGATAATTGCCAAGTTATACATAATATGTTGCCATAATTCATGTTCCCCTGTGCATGAATGTGAATCTGGATAATTGCCAAGTTATTATAATATGTTGACATAATTCATGTTACTGTGTGCATGAATGTTAATCTAGATAATTGCCAAGTTATACATAATATGTTGCCATAATTCATGTTAATGTGTGCATGAATGTGAATCTGGAGAATTGCCAAGTTATACATAATATGTTGGCATAATTCATGTTACTGTGTGCATGAATGTGAATCTGGATAATTGCCAAGTTATACATATTATCTTGCCATAATTCATGTTACTGTGTGCATGAATGTGAATCTGGAATATTGCCAAGTTATACAGAATATGTTGTCATAATTCATGTTACTGTGTGCATGAATGTGAATCTGAATAATTGCCAAGTTATACATAATATGTTGTCATAATTCATATTACTGTGTGCATGAATGTGAATCTGGATAACTGCCAAGTTATACATAATATGTTGGTATAATTCATATTACTGTGTGCATGAATGTGAATCTGGAGAAATGCCAAGTTATACATAATATGTTGGCATAATTCATGTTACTGTGTGCATGCATGTGAATCTGGATAATTGCCAAGTAATACATAATATGTTGGCACAATTCATGTTACTGTGTGCATGAATGTGAATCTGGATAATTGCCAATTTATTCATAATATGTTGCCATAATTCATGTCACTGTGTGCATGAATGTGAATCTGGAGAATTGCCAAGTTATACATAATATGTTGGCATAATTCATGTCACTGTGTGCATGAATGTGAATCTGGAGAATTGCCAAGTTATACATAATATGTTGGCATAATTCATGTTACTGTGTGCATGAATGTGAATCTGGATAATTGCCAAGTTATACATAATATGTTGTCATAGTTCATGTTACTGTGTGCATGAATGTGAATCTGGATAATTGCCAAGTTATACATAATATGTTGCCATAGTTCATGTTACTGTGTGCATGAATGTGAATCTGGATAATTGCCAAGTTAGACATAATATGTTGCCATAATTCATGTTACTGTGTGCATGAATGTGAATCTGGATAATAGCCAAGTTATACATAATATGTTGGCATAATTCATGTTACTGTGTGCATGAATGTGAATCTGGATAATTGCCAATTTATTCATAATATGTTGCCATAATTCATGTCACTGTGTGCATGAATGTGAATCTGGAGAATTGCCAAGTTATACATAATATGTTGGCATAATTCATGTTACTGTGTGCATGAATGTGAATCTGGATAATTGCCAAGTTATACATAATATGTTGCCATAGTTCATGTTACTGTGTGCATGAATGTGAATCTGGATAATTGCCAAGTTATACAGAATATGTTGCCATAATTCATGTTACTGTGTGCATGAATGTGAATCTGAATAATTGCCAAGTTATACATAATATGTTGACATAATTCATATTACTGTGGCATGAATGTGAATCTGGATAACTGCCAAGTTATACATAATATGTTGGTATAATTCATATTACTGTGTGCATGAATGTGAATCTGGAGAAGTGATAAGTTATACATAATATGTTGGCATAATTCATGTTACTGTGTGCATGAATGTGAATCTGGAGAATTGCCAAGTTATACATAATATGTTGGCATAATTCATGTTACTGTGTGCATGAATGTGAATCTGGATAATTGCCAAGTTATACATAATATGTTGCCATAGTTCATGTTACTGTGTGCATGAATGTGAATCTGGATAATTGCCAAGTTATACATAATATGTTGCCATAGTTCATGTTACTGTGTGCATGAATGTGAATCTGGATAATAGCCAAGTTATACATAATATGTTGGCATAATTCATGTTACTGTGTGCATGAATGTGAATCTGGATAATTGCCAATTTATTCATAATATGTTGCCATAATTCATGTCACTGTGTGCATGAATGTGAATCTGGAGAATTGCCAAGTTATACATAATATGTTGGCATAATTCATGTTACTGTGTGCATGAATGTGAATCTGGATAATTGCCAAGTTATACATAATATGTTGCCATAGTTCATGTTACTGTGTGCATGAATGTGAATCTGGATAATTGCCAAGTTATACAGAATATGTTGCCATAATTCATGTTACTGTGTGCATGAATGTGAATCTGAATAATTGCCAAGTTATACATAATATGTTGACATAATTCATATTACTGTGGCATGAATGTGAATCTGGATAACTGCCAAGTTATACATAATATGTTGGTATAATTCATATTACTGTGTGCATGAATGTGAATCTGGAGAAGTGATAAGTTATACATAATATGTTGGCATAATTCATGTTACTGTGTGCATGAATGTGAATCTGGAGAATTGCCAAGTTATACATAATATGTTGGCATAATTCATGTTACTGAGTGCATGAATGTGAATCTGGATAATTGCCAAGTTATACATAATATGTTGCCATAATTCATGTTCCCCTGTGCATGAATGTGAATCTGGATAATTGCCAAGTTATTATAATATGTTGACATAATTCATGTTACTGTGTGCATGAATGTTAATCTAGATAATTGCCAAGTTATACATAATATGTTGCCATAATTCATGTTAATGTGTGCATGAATGTGAATCTGGAGAATTGCCAAGTTATACATAATATATTGGCATAATTCATGTTACTGTGTGCATGAATGTGAATCTGGATAATTGCCAAGTTATACATATTATCTTGCCATAATTCATGTTACTGTGTGCATGAATGTGAATCTGGAATATTGCCAAGTTATACAGAATATGTTGTCATAATTCATGTTACTGTGTGCATGAATGTGAATCTGAATATTTGCCAAGTTATACATAATATGTTGTCATAATTCATATTACTGTGTGCATGAATGTGAATCTGGATAACTGCCAAGTTATACATAATATGTTGGTATAATTCATATTACTGTGTGCATGAATGTGAATCTGGAGAAATGCCAAGTTATACATAATATGTTGGCATAATTCATGTTACTGTGTGCATGCATGTGAATCTGGATAATTGCCAAGTTATACATAGTATGTTGTCATAGTTCATGTTACTGTGTGCATGAATGTGAATCTGGATAATTGCCAAGTTATACATAATATGTTGCCATAGTTCATGTTACTGTGTGCATGAATGTGAATCTGGATAATTGCCAAGTTAGACATAATATGTTGCCATAATTCATGTTACTGTGTGCATGAATGTGAATCTGGATAATAGCCAAGTTATACATAATATGTTGGCATAATTCATGTTACTGTGTGCATGAATGTGAATCTGGATAATTGCCAATTTATTCATAATATGTTGCCATAATTCATGTCACTGTGTGCATGAATGTGAATCTGGAGAATTGCCAAGTTATACATAATATGTTGGCATAATTCATGTTACTGTGTGCATGAATGTGAATCTGGATAATTGCCAAGTTATACATAATATGTTGCCATAGTTCATGTTACTGTGTGCATGAATGTGAATCTGGATAATTGCCAAGTTATACATAATATGTTGGCATAATTCATATAACTGTGTGCATGAATGTGAGTCTGGATAACTGCCAAGTTATACATAATATGTTGCCATAATTCATGTTACTGTGTGCATGAATGTGAATCTGGAGAATTGCCAAGTTATACATAATATGTTGGCATAATTCATGTTATTGTGTGCATGAATGTGAATCTGGATAATAGCCAAGTTATACATAATATGTTGCCATAATTCATGTTACTGTGTGCATGAATGTGAATCTGAATAATTGCCAAATTATACATAATATGTTGGCATAATTCATGTCACTGTGTGCATGAATGTGAATCTGGATAATTGCCAAGTTATACATAATATGTTGGCATATTTCATGTCACTGTGTGCATGAATGTGAATCTGGATAATAGCCAAGTTATACATAATATGTTGCCATAATTCATGTTACTGTGTGCATGAATGTGAATCTGGATAATTGCCAAGTTATAATAATATATTGACATAATTCATGTTACTGTGTGCATGAATGTTAATCTAGATAATTGCCAAGTTATACATAATATGTTGTCATAATTCATATTACTGTGTGCATGAATGTGAATCTGGATAACTGCTATGTTATACATAATATGTTGGTATAATTCATATTACTGTGTGCATGAATGTGAATCTGGAGAAGTGCCAAGTTATACATAATATGTTGGCATAATTCATGTTACTGTGTGCATGAATGTGAATCTGGATAATTGCCAAGTTATACATAATATGTTGTCATAGTTCATGTTACTGAGTGCATGAATGTGAATCTGGATAATTGCCAAGTTATACATAATATGTTGGCATAATTCATGTTACTGTGTGCATGAATGTGAATCTGGATAATTGCCAAGTTATACATAATATGTTGCCATAATTCATGTTACTGTGTGCATGAATGTGAATCTGGATAATTGCCAAGTTATACATAATATGTTGTCATAATTCATATTACTGTGTGCATGAATGTGAATCTGGATAACTGCCAAGTTATACATAATATGTTGGTATAATTCATATTACTGTGTGCATGAATGTGAATCTGGAGAAATGCCAAGTTATACATAATATGTTGGCATAATTCATGTTACTGTGTGCATGCATGTGAATCTGGATAATTGCCAAGTTATACATAATATGTTGTCATAGTTCATGTTACTGTGTGCATGAATGTGAATCTGGATAATTGCCAAGTTATACATAATATGTTGCCATAGTTCATGTTACTGTGTGCATGAATGTGAATCTGGATAATTGCCAAGTTATACATAATATGTTGCCATAATTCATGTTACTGTGTGCATGAATGTGAATATGGACGATTGCCAATTTATACATAGTATATTGTCATAATTCATGTTATTGTGTGCATGAATGTGAATCTGGATAATAGCCAAGTTATACATAATATGTTGCCATAATTCATGTTACTGTGTGCATGAATGTGAATCTGAATAATTGCCAAGTTATACATAATATGTTGGCATAATTCATGTCACTGTGTGCATGAATGTGAATCTGGATAATTGCCAAGTTATACATAATATGTTGGCATATTTCATGTCACTGTGTGCATGAATGTGAATCTGGATAATAGCCAAGTTATACATAATATGTTGCCATAATTCATGTTACTGTGTGCATGAATGTGAATCTGGATAATTGCCAAGTTATGCATAATATGTTGGCATAATTCATGTTCCCTGTGCATGAATGTGAATCTGGATAATTGCCAAGTTATAATAATATGTTGCCATAATTCATGTTCATGTGTGCATGAATGTGAATCTGGATAATTGCCAAGTTATACATAATATGTTGTCATAATTCATGTTACTGTGTGCATGAATGTTAATCTAGATAATTGCCAAGTTATACATAATATGATGCCATAATTCATGTTACTGTGTGCATGAATGTGACTCTGGAGAATTGCCAAGTTATACATAATATGTTGGCATAATTCATGTTACTGTGTGCATGAATGTGAATCTGGATAATTGCCAAGTTATACACAATATGTTGCCATAGTTCATGTTACTGTGTGCATGAATGTGAATCTGGATAATTGCCAAGTTATACATAATATGTTGCCATAGTTCATGTTACTGTGTGCATGAATGTGAATCTGGATAATTGCCAAGTTATACAGAATATGTTGCCATAATTCATGTTACTGTGTGCATGAATGTGAATCTGAATAATTGCCAAGTTATACATAATATGTTGTCATAATTCATATTACTGTGTGCATGAATGTGAATCTGGATAACTGCCAAGTTATACATAATATGTTGCCATAATTCATGTTCATGTGTGCATGAATGTGAATCTGGATAATTGCCAAGTTATGCATAATATGTTGGCATAATTCATGTTCCCCTGTGCATGAATGTGAATCTGGATAATTGCCAAGTTATAATAATATATTGACATAATTCATGTTACTGTGTGCATGAATGTTAATCTAGATAATTGCCAAGTTATACATAATATGTTGCCATAATTCATGTTACTGTGTGCATGAATGTGAATCTGGCGAATTGCCAAGTTATACATAATATGTTGCCATAGTTCATGTTACTGTGTGCATAATGTGAATCTGGATAATTGCCAAGTTATACATAATATGTTGCCATAATTCATGTTACTGTGTGCATGAATGTGAATATGGACGATTGCCAATTTACACATAGTATATTGTCATAATTCATGTTATTGTGTGCATGAATGTGAATCTGGATAATAGCCAAGTTATACATAATATGTTGCCATAATTCATGTTACTGTGTGCATGAATGTGAATCTGAATAATTGCCAAGTTATACATAATATGTTGGCATAATTCATGTCACTGTGTGCATGAATGTGAATCAGGATAATTGCCAAGTTATACATAATATGTTGCCATAGTTCATGTTACTGTGTGCATGAATGTGAATCTGGATAATTGCCAAGTTATACAGAATATGTTGCCATAATTCATGTTACTGTGTGCATGAATGTTAATCTAGATAATTGCCAAGTTATACATAATATGATGCCATAATTCATGTTACTGTGTGCATGAATGTGACTCTGGAGAATTGCCAAGTTATACATAATATGTTGGCATAATTCATGTTACTGTGTGCATGAATGTGAATCTGGATAATTGCCAAGTTATACACAATATGTTGCCATAGTTCATGTTACTGTGTGCATGAATGTGAATCTGGATAATTGCCAAGTTATACATAATATGTTGCCATAGTTCATGTTACTGTGTGCATGAATGTGAATCTGGATAATTGCCAAGTTATACAGAATATGTTGCCATAATTCATGTTACTGTGTGCATGAATGTGAATCTGAATAATTGCCAAGTTATACATAGTATGTTGTCATAATTCATATTACTGTGTGCATGAATGTGAATCTGGATAACTGCCAAGTTATACATAATATGTTGCCATAATTCATGTTCATGTGTGCATGAATGTGAATCTGGATAATTGCCAAGTTATGCATAATATGTTGGCATAATTCATGTTCCCCTGTGCATGAATGTGAATCTGGATAATTGCCAAGTTATAATAATATATTGACATAATTCATGTTACTGTGTGCATGAATGTTAATCTAGATAATTGCCAAGTTATACATAATATGTTGCCATAATTCATGTTACTGTGTGCATGAATGTGAATCTGGCGAATTGCCAAGTTATACATAATATGTTGCCATAGTTCATGTTACTGTGTGCATGAATGTGAATCTGGATAATTGCCAACTTATACATAATATGTTGCCATAATTCATGTTACTGTGTGCATGAATGTGAATATGGACGATTGCCAATTTATACATAGTATATTGTCATAATTCATGTTATTGTGTGCATGAATGTGAATCTGGATAATAGCCAAGTTATACATAATATGTTGCCATAATTCATGTTACTGTGTGCATGAATGTGAATCTGAATAATTGCCAAGTTATACATAATATGTTGGCATAATTCATGTCACTGTGTGCATGAATGTGAATCAGGATAATTGCCAAGTTATACATAATATGTTGGCATATTTCATGTCACTGTGTGCATGAATGTGAATCTGGATAATAGCCAAGTTATACATAATATGTTGCCATAATTCATGTTACTGTGTGCATGAATGTGAATCTGGATAATTGCCAAGTTATGCATAATATGTTGGCATAATTCATGTTCCCTGTGCATGAATGTGAATCTGGATAATTGCCAAGTTATAATAATATGTTGCCATAATTCATGTTCATGTGTGCATGAATGTGAATCTGGATAATTGCCAAGTTATACATAATATGTTGTCATAATTCATGTTACTGTGTGCATGAATGTTAATCTAGATAATTGCCAAGTTATACATAATATGATGCCATAATTCATGTTACTGTGTGCATGAATGTGACTCTGGAGAATTGCCAAGTTATACATAATATGTTGGCATAATTCATGTTACTGTGTGCATGAATGTGAATCTGGATAATTGCCAAGTTATACACAATATGTTGCCATAGTTCATGTTACTGTGTGCATGAATGTGAATCTGGATAATTGCCAAGTTATACATAATATGTTGCCATAATTCATGTTACTGTGTGCATGAATGTGAATCTGGATAATTGCCAAGTTATACATAATATGTTGTCATAATTCATATTACTGTGTGCATGAATGTGAATCTGGATAACTGCCAAGTTATACATAATATGTTGGTATAATTCATATTACTGTGTGCATGAATGTGAATCTGGAGAAATGCCAAGTTATACATAATATGTTGGCATAATTCATGTTACTGTGTGCATGCATGTGAATCTGGATAATTGCCAAGTTATACATAATATGTTGTCATAGTTCATGTTACTGTGTGCATGAATGTGAATCTGGATAATTGCCAAGTTATACATAATATGTTGCCATAGTTCATGTTACTGTGTGCATGAATGTGAATCTGGATAATTGCCAAGTTATACATAATATGTTGCCATAATTCATTTTACTGTGTGCATGAATGTGAATATGGACGATTGCCAATTTATACATAGTATATTGTCATAATTCATGTTATTGCGTGCATGAATGTGAATCTGGATAATAGCCAAGTTATACATAATATGTTGCCATAATTCATGTTACTGTGTGCATGAATGTGAATCTGAATAATTGCCAAGTTATACATAATATGTTGGCATAATTCATGTCACTGTGTGCATGAATGTGAATCTGGATAATTGCCAAGTTATACATAATATGTTGGCATATTTCATGTCACTGTGTACATGAATGTGAATCTGGATAATAGCCAAGTTATACATAATATGTTGCCATAATTCATGTTACTGTGTGCATGAATGTGAATCTGGATAATTGCCAAGTTATGCATAATATGTTGGCATAATTCATGTTCCCTGTGCATGAATGTGAATCTGGATAATTGCCAAGTTATAATAATATGTTGCCATAATTCATGTTCATGTGTGCATGAATGTGAATCTGGATAATTGCCAAGTTATACATAATATGTTGTCATAATTCATGTTACTGTGTGCATGAATGTTAATCTAGATAATTGCCAAGTTATACATAATATGATGCCATAATTCATGTTACTGTGTGCATGAATGTGACTCTGGAGAATTGCCAAGTTATACATAATATGTTGGCATAATTCATGTTACTGTGTGCATGAATGTGAATCTGGATAATTGCCAAGTTATACATAATATGTTGCCATAATTCATGTTACTGTGTGCATGAATGTGAATCTGGATAATTGCCAAGTAATACAGAATATGTTGCCATAATTCATGTTACTGTGTGCATGAATGTGAATCTGAATAATTGCCAAGTTATACATAATATGTTGTCATAATTCATATTACTGTGTGCATGAATGTGAATCTGGATAACTGCCAAGTTATACATAATATGTTGCCATAATTCATGTTCATGTGTGCATGAATGTGAATCTGGATAATTGCCAAGTTATGCATAATATGTTGGCATAATTCATGTTCCCCTGTGCATGAATGTGAATCTGGATAATTGCCAAGTTATAATAATATATTGACATAATTCATGTTACTGTGTGCATGAATGTTAATCTAGATAATTGCCAAGTTATACATAATATGTTGCCATAATTCATGTTACTGTGTGCATGAATGTGAATCTGGCGAATTGCCAAGTTATACATAATATGTTGCCATAGTTCATGTTACTGTGTGCATGAATGTGAATCTGGATAATTGCCAACTTATACATAATATGTTGCCATAATTCATGTTACTGTGTGCATGAATGTGAATCTGGATAACTGCTAAGTTATACATAATATGTTGGTATAATTCATATTACTGTGTGCATGAATGTGAATCTGGAGAAGTGCCAAGTTATACATAATATGTTGGCATAATTCATGTTACTGTGTGCATGAATGTGAATCTGGATAATTGCCAAGTTATACATAATATGTTGTCATAGTTCATGTTACTGAGTGCATGAATGTGAATCTGGATAATTGCCAAGTTATACATAATATGTTGCCATAGTTCATGTTACTGTGTGCATGAATGTGAATCTGGATAATTGCCAAGTTATACATACTATGTTGCCATAATTCATGTTACTGTGTGCATGAATGTGAATCTGGATAATAGCCAAGTTATACATAATATGTTGGCATAATTCATGTTACTGTGTGCATGAATGTGAATCTGGATAATTGCCAAGTTATACATAATATGTTGCCATAATTCATGTTACTGTGTGCATGAATGTGAATCTGGATAATTGCCAAGTTATACATAATATGTTGTCATAATTCATATTACTGTGTGCATGAATGTGAATCTGGATAACTGCCAAGTTATACATAATATGTTGGTATAATTCATATTACTGTGTGCATGAATGTGAATCTGGAGAAATGCCAAGTTATACATAATATGTTGGCATAATTCATGTTACTGTGTGCATGCATGTGAATCTGGATAATTGCCAAGTTATACATAATATGTTGTCATAGTTCATGTTACTGTGTGCATGAATGTGAATCTGGATAATTGCCAAGTTATACATAATATGTTGCCATAGTTCATGTTACTGTGTGCATGAATGTGAATCTGGATAATTGCCAAGTTATACATAATATGTTGCCATAATTCATGTTACTGTGTGCATGATTGTGAATATGGACGATTGCCAATTTATACATAGTATATTGTCATAATTCATGTTATTGTGTGCATGAATGTGAATCTGGATAATAGCCAAGTTATACATAATATGTTGCCATAATTCATGTTACTGTGTGCATGAATGTGAATCTGAATAATTGCCAAGTTATACATAATATGTTGGCATAATTCATGTCACTGTGTGCATGAATGTGAATCTGGATAATTGCCAAGTTATACATAATATGTTGGCATATTTCATGTCACTGTGTGCATGAATGTGAATCTGGATAATAGCCAAGTTATACATAATATGTTGTCATAATTCATGTTACTGTGTGCATGAATGTGAATCTGGATAATTGCCAAGTTATGCATAATATGTTGGCATAATTCATGTTCCCTGTGCATGAATGTGAATCTGGATAATTGCCAAGTTATAATAATATGTTGCCATAATTCATGTTCATGTGTGCATGGATGTGAATCTGGATAATTGCCAAGTTATACATAATATGATGCCATAATTCATGTTACTGTGTGCATGAATGTGACTCTGGAGAATTGCCAAGTTATACATAATATGTTGGCATAATTCATGTTACTGTGTGCATGAATGTGAATCTGGATAATTGCCAAGTTATACACAATATGTTGCCATAGTTCATGTTACTGTGTGCATGAATGTGAATCTGGATAATTGCCAAGTTATACATAATATGTTGCCATAGTTCATGTTACTGTGTGCATGAATGTGAATCTGGATAATTGCCAAGTTATACAGAATATGTTGCCATAATTCATGTTACTGTGTGCATGAATGTGAATCTGAATAATTGCCAAGTTATACATAATATGTTGTCATAATTCATATTACTGTGTGCATGAATGTGAATCTGGATAACTGCCAAGTTATACATAATATGTTGCCATAATTCATGTTCATGTGTGCATGAATGTGAATCTGGATAATTGCCAAGTTATGCATAATATGTTGGCATAATTCATGTTCCCCTGTGCATGAATGTGAATCTGGATAATTGCCAAGTTATAATAATATATTGACATAATTCATGTTACTGTGTGCATGAATGTTAATCTAGATAATTGCCAAGTTATACATAATATGTTGCCATAATTCATGTTACTGTGTGCATGAATGTGAATCTGGCGAATTGCCAAGTTATACATAATATGTTGCCATAGTTCATGTTACTGTGTGCATGAATGTGAATCTGGATAATTGCCAACTTATACATAATATGTTGCCATAATTCATGTTACTGTGTGCATGAATGTGAATATGGACGATTGCCAATTTATACATAGTATATTGTCATAATTCATGTTATTGTGTGCATGAATGTGAATCTGGATAATAGCCAAGTTATACATAATATGTTGCCATAATTCATGTTACTGTGTGCATGAATGTGAATCTGAATAATTGCCAAGTTATACATAATATGTTGGCATAATTCATGTCACTGTGTGCATGAATGTGAATCAGGATAATTGCCAAGTTATACATAATATGTTGGCATATTTCATGTCACTGTGTGCATGAATGTGAATCTGGATAATAGCCAAGTTATACATAATATGTTGCCATAATTCATGTTACTGTGTGCATGAATGTGAATCTGGATAATTGCCAAGTTATGCATAATATGTTGGCATAATTCATGTTCCCTGTGCATGAATGTGAATCTGGATAATTGCCAAGTTATAATAATATGTTGCCATAATTCATGTTCATGTGTGCATGAATGTGAATCTGGATAATTGCCAAGTTATACATAATATGTTGTCATAATTCATGTTACTGTGTGCATGAATGTTAATCTAGATAATTGCCAAGTTATACATAATATGATGCCATAATTCATGTTACTGTGTGCATGAATGTGACTCTGGAGAATTGCCAAGTTATACATAATATGTTGGCATAATTCATGTTACTGTGTGCATGAATGTGAATCTGGATAATTGCCAAGTTATACACAATATGTTGCCATAGTTCATGTTACTGTGTGCATGAATGTGAATCTGGATAATTGCCAAGTTATACATAATATGTTGCCATAATTCATGTTACTGTGTGCATGAATGTGAATCTGGATAATTGCCAAGTTATACATAATATGTTGTCATAATTCATATTACTGTGTGCATGAATGTGAATCTGGATAACTGCCAAGTTATACATAATATGTTGGTATAATTCATATTACTGTGTGCATGAATGTGAATCTGGAGAAATGCCAAGTTATACATAATATGTTGGCATAATTCATGTTACTGTGTGCATGCATGTGAATCTGGATAATTGCCAAGTTATACATAATATGTTGTCATAGTTCATGTTACTGTGTGCATGAATGTGAATCTGGATAATTGCCAAGTTATACATAATATGTTGCCTTAGTTCATGTTACTGTGTGCATCAATGTGAATCTGGATAATTGCCAAGTTATACATAATATGTTGCCTTAATTCATTTTACTGTGTGCATGAATGTGAATATGGACGATTGCCAATTTATACATAGTATATTGTCATAATTCATGTTATTGTGTGCATGAATGTGAATCTGGATAATAGCCAAGTTATACATAATATGTTGCCATAATTCATGTTACTGTGTGCATGAATGTGAATCTGAATAATTGCCAAGTTATACATAATATGTTGGCATAATTCATGTCACTGTGTGCATGAATGTGAATCTGGATAATTGCCAAGTTATACATAATATGTTGGCATATTTCATGTCACTGTGTACATGAATGTGAATCTGGATAATAGCCAAGTTATACATAATATGTTGCCATAATTCATGTTACTGTGTGCATGAATGTGAATCTGGATAATTGCCAAGTTATGCATAATATGTTGGCATAATTCATGTTCCCTGTGCATGAATGTGAATCTGGATAATTGCCAAGTTATAATAATATGTTGCCATAATTCATGTTCATGTGTGCATGAATGTGAATCTGGATAATTGCCAAGTTATACATAATATGTTGTCATAATTCATGTTACTGTGTGCATGAATGTTAATCTAGATAATTGCCAAGTTATACATAATATGATGCCATAATTCATGTTACTGTGTGCATGAATGTGACTCTGGAGAATTGCCAAGTTATACATAATATGTTGGCATAATTCATGTTACTGTGTGCATGAATGTGAATCTGGATAATTGCCAAGTTATACACAATATGTTGCCATAGTTCATGTTACTGTGTGCATGAATGTGAATCTGGATAATTGCCAAGTTATACATAATATGTTGCCATAATTCATGTTACTGTGTGCATGAATGTGAATCTGGATAATTGCCAAGTTATACAGAATATGTTGCCATAATTCATGTTACTGTGTGCATGAATGTGAATCTGAATAATTGCCAAGTTATACATAATATGTTGTCATAATTCATATTACTGTGTGCATGAATGTGAATCTGGATAACTGCCAAGTTATACATAATATGTTGCCATAATTCACGTTCATGTGTGCATGAATGTGAATCTGGATAATTGCCAAGTTATGCATAATATGTTGGCATAATTCATGTTCCCCTGTGCATGAATGTGAATCTGGATAATTGCCAAGTTATAATAATATATTGACATAATTCATGTTACTGTGTGCATGAATGTTAATCTAGATAATTGCCAAGTTATACATAATATGTTGCCATAATTCATGTTACTGTGTGCATGAATGTGAATCTGGCGAATTGCCAAGTTATACATAATATGTTGCCATAGTTCATGTTACTGTGTGCATGAATGTGAATCTGGATAATTGCCAACTTATACATAATATGTTGCCATAATTCATGTTACTGTGTGCATGAATGTGAATATGGACGATTGCCAATTTATACATAGTATATTGTCATAATTCATGTTATTGTGTGCATGAATGTGAATCTGCATAATAGCCAAGTTATACATAATATGTTGCCATAATTCATGTTACTGTGTGCATGAATGTGAATCTGAATAATTGCCAAGTTATACATAATATGTTGGCATAATTCATGTCACTGTGTGCATGAATGTGAATCTGGATAATTGCCAAGTTATACATAATATGTTGGCATATTTCATGTCACTGTGTGCATGAATGTGAATCTGGATAATAGCCAAGTTATACATAATATGTTGCCATAATTCATGTTACTGTGTGCATGAATGTGAATCTGGATAATTGCCAAGTTATGCAAAATATGTTGGCATAATTCATGTTCCCTGTGCATGAATGTGAATCTGGATAATTGCCAAGTTATAATAATATGTTGCCATAATTCATGTTCATGTGTGCATGAATGTGAATCTGGATAATTGCCAAGTTATACATAATATGTTGTCATAATTCATGTTACTGTGTGCATGAATGTGACTCTGGAGAATTGCCAAGTTATACATAATATGTTGGCATAATTCATGTTACTGTGTGCATGAATGTGAATCTGGATAATTGCCAAGTTATACACAATATGTTGCCATAGTTCATGTTACTGTGTGCATGAATGTGAATCTGGATAATTGCCAAGTTATACATAATATGTTGCCATAATTCATGTTACTGTGTGCATGAATGTAAATCTGGATAATTGCCAAGTTATACAGAATATGTTGCCATAATTCATGTTACTGTGTGCATGAATGTGAATCTGAATAATTGCCAAGTTATACATAATATGTTGTCATAATTCATATTACTGTGTGCATGAATGTGAATCTGGATAACTGCCAAGTTATACATAATATGTTGCCATAATTCATGTTCATGTGTGCATGAATGTGAATCTGGATAAATGCCAAGTTATGCATAATATGTTGGCATAATTCATGTTCCCCTGTGCATGAATGTGAATCTGGATAATTGCCAAGTTATAATAATATATTGACATAATTCATGTTACTGTGTGCATGAATGTTAATCTAGATAATTGCCAAGTTATACATAATATGTTGCCATAATTCATGTTACTGTGTGCATGAATGTGAATCTGGATAATTGCCAAGTTATACATAATATGTTGCCATAATTCATGCTACTGTATGCATGAAGGTGAATCTGGATAATTGCCAAGTTATACAGAATATGTTGCCATAATTCATGTTACTGTGTGCATGAATGTGAATCTGAATAATTGCCAAGTTATACATAATATGTTGGCATAATTCATGTTACTGTGTGCATGAATGTGAATCTTGATAATTGCCAAGTTATACATAATATGTTGTCATAGTTCATGTTACTGAGTGCATGAATGTGAATCTGGATAATTGCCAAGTTATACATAATATGTTGCCATAGTTCATGTTACTGTGTGCATGAATGTGAATCTGGATAATTGCCAAGTTATACATAATATGTTGCCATAATTCATGTTACTGTGTGCATGAATGTGAAACTGGATAATAGCCAAGTTATACATAATATGTTGGTATAATTCATGTTACTGTGTGCATGAATGTGAATCTGGATAATTGCCAAGTTATACATAATATGTTGTCATATTTCAATTTACTGTGTGCATGAATGTGAATCTGAATAATAGCCAAGTTATACATAATATGTTGCCATAATTCATGTTCCTGTGTGCATGAATGTGAATCTGGATAATTGCCAAGTTATACATAATATGTTGGCATAATTCATGTTACTGTGTACATGAATGTGAATCTGGATAATAGCCAAGTTATACATAATATGTTGGCATAATTCATGTTACTGTGTTCATGAATGTGAATCTGGATAATTGCCAAGTTATACATAATATGTTGGCATATTTCTTGTTACTGTGTGCATGAATGTGAATCTGGATAATTGTCAAGTTATACATAATATGTTGTCATAATTCATGTTACTGTGTGCATGAATGTGAATCTGAATAATAGCCAAGTTATACATAATATGTTGGCATAATTCATGTTACTGTGTGCATGAATGTGAATCTGGATAATTGCCAAGTTATACATAATATGTTGCCATAATTCATGTTACTGTATGCATGAATGTGAATCTGGATAATTGCCAAGTTATACATAATATGTTGTCATATTTCATGTTACTGTGTGCATGAATGTGAATCTGAATAATAGCCAAGTTATACATAATATGTTCGCATAATTCATGTTACTGTGTGCATGAATGTGAATCTGAATAATTGCCAAGTTATACATAATATGTTGGCATAATTCATATTACTGTGTGCATGAATGTGAATCTGAATAATAGCCAAGTTATACATAATATGTTGGCATAATTCATGTTACTGTGTACATGAATGTGAATCTGGATAATTGCCAAGTTATACATAATGTGTTGCCATAATTCATGTTACTGTGTGCATGAATGTGAATCTGGATAATTGCCAAGTTATACATAATATGTTGTCATATTTCATGTTACTGTGTGCATGAATGTGAATCTAGATAATTGCCAAGTTATACATAATATGTTGCCATAATTCATGTTACTGTGTGCATGAATGTGAATCTGGAGAATTGCCAAGTTATACATAATATGTTGGCATAATTCATGTTACTGTGTGCATGAATGTGAATATGGACGATTGCCAATTTATACATAGTATATTGTCATAATTCATGTTATTGTGTGCATGAATGTGAATCTGCATAATAGCCAAGTTATACATAATATGTTGCCATAATTCATGTTACTGTGTGCATGAATGTGAATCTGAATAATTGCCAAGTTATACATAATATGTTGGCATAATTCATGTCACTGTGTGCATGAATGTGAATCTGGATAATTGCCAAGTTATACATAATATGTTGGCATATTTCATGTCACTGTGTGCATGAATGTGAATCTGGATAATAGCCAAGTTATACATAATATGTTGCCATAATTCATGTTACTGTGTGCATGAATGTGAATCTGGATAATTGCCAAGTTATGCATAATATGTTGGCATAATTCATGTTCCCTGTGCATGAATGTGAATCTGGATAATTGCCAAGTTATAATAATATGTTGCCATAATTCATGTTCATGTGTGCATGAATGTGAATCTGGATAATTGCCAAGTTATACATAATATGTTGTCATAATTCATGTTACTGTGCGCATGAATGTTAATCTAGATAATTGCCAAGTTATACATAATATGATGCAATAATTCATGTTACTGTGTGCATGAATGTGACTCTGGAGAATTGCCAAGTTATACATAATATGTTGGCATAATTCATGTTACTGTGTGCATGAATGTGAATCTGGATAATTGCCAAGTTATACACAATATGTTACCATAGTTCATGTTACTGTGTGCATGAATGTGAATCTGGATAATTGCCAAGTTATACATAATATGTTGCCATAATTCATGTTACTGTGTGCATGAATGTAAATCTGGATAATTGCCAAGTTATACAGAATATGTTGCCATAATTCATGTTACTGTGTGCATGAATGTGAATCTGAATAATTGCCAAGTTATACATAATATGTTGTCATAATTCATATTACTGTGTGCATGAATGTGAATCTAGATAACTGCCAAGTTATACATAATATGTTGCCATAATTCATGTTCATGTGTGCATGAATGTGAATCTGGATAATTGCCAAGTTATGCATAATATGTTGGCATAATTCATGTTCCCCTGTGCATGAATGTGAATCTGGATAATTGCCAAGTTATAATAATATATTGACATAATTCATGTTACTGTGTGCATGAATGTTAATCTAGATAATTGCCAAGTTATACATAATATGTTGCCATAATTCATGTTACTGTGTGCATGAATGTGAATCTGGCGAATTGCCAAGTTATACATAATATGTTGGCATAATTCATGTTACTGTGTGCATGAATGTGAATCTGGATAATTGCCAAGTTATACACAATATGTTGCCATAGTTCATGTTACTGTGTGCATGAATGTGAATCTGGATAATTGCCAAGTTATACATAATATGTTGCCATAATTCATGCTACTGTGTGCATGAATGTGAATCTGGATAATTGCCAAGTTATACAGAATATGTTGCCATAATTCATGTTACTGTGTGCATGAATGTGAATCTGAATAATTGCCAAGTTATACATAATATGTTGGCATAATTCATGTTACTGTGTGCATGAATGTGAATCTTGATAATTGCCAAGTTATACATAATATGTTGTTATAGTTCATGTTACTGAGTGCATGAATGTGAATCTGGATAATTGCCAAGTTATACATAATATGTTGCCATAGTTCATGTTACTGTGTGCATGAATGTGAATCTGGATAATTGCCAAGTTATACATAATATGTTGCCATAATTCATGTTACTGTGTGCATGAATGTGAAACTGGATAATAGCCAAGTTATACATAATATGTTGGTATAATTCATGTTACTGTGTGCATGAATGTGAATCTGGATAATTGCCAAGTTATACATAATATGTTGCCATAATTCATGTTACTGTGTGCATGAATGTGAATCTGGATAATTGCCAAGTTATACATAATATGTTGTCATATTTCAATTTACTGTGTGCATGAATGTGAATCTGAATAATAGCCAAGTTATACATAATATGTTGCCATAATTCATGTTCCTGTGTGCATGAATGTGAATCTGGATAATTGCCAAGTTATACATAATATGTTGGCATAATTCATGTTACTGTGTACATGAATGTGAATCTGGATAATAGCCAAGTTATACATAATATGTTGGCATAATTCATGTTACTGTGTTCATGAATGTGAATCTGGATAATTGCGAAGTTATACATAATATGTTGGCATATTTCTTGTTACTGTGTGCATGAATGTGAATCTGGATAATTGTCAAGTTATACATAATATGTTGTCATAATTCATGTTACTGTGTGCATGAATGTGAATCTGAATAATAGCCAAGTTATACATAATATGTTGGCATAATTCATGTTACTGTGTGCATGAATGTGAATCTGGATAATTGCCAAGTTATACATAATATGTTGCCATAATTCATGTTACTGTGTGCATGAATGTGAATCTGGATAATTGCCAAGTTATACATAATATGTTGTCATATTTCATGTTACTGTGTGCATGAATGTGAATCTGAATAATAGCCAAGTTATACATAATATGTTCGCATAATTCATGTTACTGTGTGCATGAATGTGAATCTGAATAATTGCCAAGTTATACATAATATGTTGGCATAATTCATATTACTGTGTGCATGAATGTGAATCTGAATAATAGCCAAGTTATACATAATATGTTGGCATAATTCATGTTACTGTGTGCATGAATGTGAATCTGGATAATTGCCAAGTTATACATAATATGTTGCCATAATTCATGTTACTGTGTGCATGAATGTGAATCTGGATAATTGCCAAGTTATACATAATATGTTGTCATATTTCATGTTACTGTGTGCATGAATGTGAATCTCAATAATAGCCAAGTTATACATAATATGTTGGCATAATTCATGTTACTGTGTGCATGAATGTGAATCTGGATAATTGCCAAGTTATACATAATATGTTGGCATAATTTATGTTACTGTGTGCATGAATGTGAATCTAGATAATTGTCAAGTTATACATAATATGTTGCCATAATTCATGTTACTGTGTGCATGAATGTGAATCTAGATAATTGCCAAGTTATACATAATATGTTGCCATAATTCATGTTACTGTGTGCATGAATGTGAATCTGGATAATAGCCAAGTTATACATAATATGTTGCCATAATTCATGTTACTGTGTGCATGAATGTGAATATGGACGATTGCCAATTTATACATAGTATATTGTCATAATTCATGTTATTGTGTGCATGAATGTGAATCTGGATAATAGCCAAGTTATACATAATATGTTGCCATAATTCATGTTACTGTGTGCATGAATGTGAATCTGAATAATTGCCAAGTTATACTTAATATGTTGGCATAATTCATGTCACTGTGTGCATGAATGTGAATCTGGATAATTGCCAAGTTATACATAATATGTTGGCATATTTCATGTCACTGTGTGCATGAATGTGAATCTGGATAATAGCCAAGTTATACATAATATGTTGCCATAATTCATGTTACTGTGTGCATGAATGTGAATCTGGATAATTGCCAAGTTATGCATAATATGTTGGCATAATTCATGTTCCCCTGTGCATGAATGTGAATCTGGATAATTGCCAAGTTATAATAATATGTTGACATAATTCATGTTACTGTGTGCATGAATGTTAATCTAGATAATTGCCAAGTTATACATAATATGTTGCCATAATTCATGTTACTGTGTGCATGAATGTGAATCTGGAGAATTGCCAAGTTATACATAATATGTTGGCATAATTCATGTTACTGTGTGCATGAATGTGAATCTGGATAATTGCCAAGTTATACACAATATGTTGCCATAGTTCATGTTACTGTGTGCATGAATGTGAATCTGGATAATTGCCAAGTTATACAGAATATGTTGCCATAATTCATGTTACTGTGTGCATGAATGTGAATCTGAATAATTGCCAAGTTATACATAATATGTTGTCATAATTCATATTACTGTGTGCATGAATGTGAATCTGGATAACTGCCAAGTTATACATAATATGTTGGTATAATTCATATTACTGTGTGCATGAATGTGAATCTGGAGAAGTGCCAAGTTATACATAATATGTTGGCATAATTCATGTTACTGTGTGCATGAATGTGAATCTGGATAATTGCCAAGTTATACATAATATGTTGTCATAGTTCATGTTACTGAGTGCATGAATGTGAATCTGGATAATTGCCAAGTTATGCATAATATGTTGCCATAGTTCATGTTACTGTGTGCATGAATGTGAATCTGGATAATTGCCAAGTTATACATAATATGTTGCCATAATTCATGTTACTGTGTGCATGAATGTGAATCTGGATAATAGCCAAGTTATACATAATATGTTGGCATAATTCATGTTACTGTGTGCATGAATGTGAATCTGGATAATTGCCAAGTTATACATAATATGTTGCCATAATTCATGTTACTGTGTGCATGAATGTGAATCTGGATAATTGCCAAATTATACATAATATGTTGTCATATTTCATGTTACTGTGTGCATGAATGTGAATCTGAATAATAGCCAAGTTATACATAATATGTTCGCATAATTCATGTTACTGTGTGCATGAATGTCAATCTGAATAATTGCCAAGTTATACATAATATGTTGGCATAATTCATGTTACTGTGTGCACGAATGTGAATCTGAATAATAGCCAAGTTATACATAATATGTTGGCATAATTCATGTTACTGTGTGCATGAATGTGAATCTGGATAATTGCCAAGTTATACATAATATGTTGCCATAATTCATGTTACTGTGTGCATGAATGTGAATCTGGATAATTGCCAAGTTATACATAATATGTTGTCATATTTCATGTTACTGTGTGCATGAATGTGAATCTCAATAATAGCCAAGTTATACATAATATGTTGGCATAATTCATGTTACTGTGTGCATGAATGTGAATCTGGATAATTGCCAAGTTATACATAATATGTTGGCATAATTTATGTTACTGTGTGCATGAATGTGAATCTCAATAATAGCCAAGTTATACATAATATGTTGGCATAATTCATGTTACTGTGTGCATGAATGTGAATCTGGATAATTGCCAAGTTATACATAATATGTTGGCATAATTTATGTTACTGTGTGCATGAATGTGAATCTAGATAATTGTCAAGTTATACATAATATGTTGCCATAATTCATGTTACTGTGTGCATGAATGTGAATCTAGATAATTGCCAAGTTATACATAATATGTTGCCATAATTCATGTTACTGTGTGCATGAATGTGAATCTGGATAATAGCCAAGTTATACATAATATGTTGCCATAATTCATGTTACTGTGTGCATGAATGTGAATATGGACGATTACCAATTTATACATAGTATATTGTCATAATTCATGTTATTGTGTGCATGAATGTGAATCTGGATAATAGCCAAGTTATACATAATATGTTGCCATAATTCATGTTACTGTGTGCATGAATGTGAATCTGAATAATTGCCAAGTTATACTTAATATGTTGGCATAATTCATGTCACTGTGTGCATGAATGTGAATCTGGATAATTGCCAAGTTATACATAATATGTTGGCATATTTCATGTCACTGTGTGCATGAATGTGAATCTGGATAATAGCCAAGTTATACATAATATGTTGCCATAATTCATGTTACTGTGTGCATGAATGTGAATCTGGATAATTGCCAAGTTATGCATAATATGTTGGCATAATTCATGTTCCCCTGTGCATGAATGTGAATCTGGATAATTGCCAAGTTATAATAATATGTTGACATAATTCATGTTACTGTGTGCATGAATGTTAATCTAGATAATTGCCAAGTTATACATAATATGTTGCCATAATTCATGTTACTGTGTGCATGAATGTGAATCTGGAGAATTGCCAAGTTATACATAATATGTTGGCATAATTCATGTTACTGTGTGCATGAATGTGAATCTGGATAATTGCCAAGTTATACACAATATGTTGCCATAGTTCATGTTACTGTGTGCATGAATGTGAATCTGGATAATTGCCAAGTTATACAGAATATGTTGCCATAATTCATGTTACTGTGTGCATGAATGTGAATCTGAATAATTGCCAAGTTATACATAATATGTTGTCATAATTCATATTACTGTGTGCATGAATGTGAATCTGGATAACTGCCAAGTTATACATAATATGTTGGTATAATTCATATTACTGTGTGCATGAATGTGAATCTGGAGAAGTGCCAAGTTATACATAATATGTTGGCATAATTCATGTTACTGTGTGCATGAATGTGAATCTGGATAACTGCCAAGTTATACATAATATGTTGCCATAATTCATGTTCATGTGTGCATGAATGTGAATCTGGATAATTGCCAAGTTATACATAATATGTTGTCATAGTTCATGTTACTGAGTGCATGAATGTGAATCTGGATAATTGCCAAGTTATACATAATATGTTGCCATAGTTCATGTTACTGTGTGCATGAATGTGAATCTGGATAATTGCCAAGTTATACATAATATGTTGCCATAATTCATGTTACTGTGTGAATGAATGTGAATCTGGATAATAGCCAAGTTATACATAATATGTTGGCATAATTCATGTTACTGTGGGCATGAATGTGAATCTGGATAATTGCCAAGTTATACATAATATGTTGCCATAATTCATGTTACTGTGTGCATGAATGTGAATCTGGATAATTGCCAAGTTATACATAATATGTTGTCATATTTCAATTTACTGTGTGCATGAATGTGAATCTGAATAATAGCCAAGTTATACATAATATGTTGCCATAATTCATGTTGCTGTGTGCATGAATGTGAATCTGGATAATTGCCAAGTTATACATAATATGTTGGCATAATTCATGTTACTGTGTACATGAATGTGAATCTGGATAATAGCCAAGTTATACATAATATGTTGGCATAATTCATGTTACTGTGTTCATGAATGTGAATCTGGATAATTGCCAAGTTATACATAATATGTTGGCATATTTCTTGTTACTGTGTGCATGAATGTGAATCTGGATAATTGCCAAGTTATACATAATATGTTGCCATAGTTCATGTTACTGTGTGCATGAATGTGAATCTGGATAATTGCCAAGTTATACATAATATGTTGCCATAATTCATGTTACTGTGTGCATGAATGTGAATCTGGATAATAGCCAAGTTATACATAATATGTTGGCATAATTCATGTTACTGTGTGCATGAATGTGAATCTGGATAATTGCCAAGTTATACATAATATGTTGCCATAATTCATGTTACTGTGTGCATGAATGTGAATCTGGATAATTGCCAAGTTATACATAATATGTTGTCATATTTCATGTTACTGTGTGCATGAATGTGAATCTGAATAATAGCCAAGTTATACATAATATGTTCGCATAATTCATGTTACTGTGTGCATGAATGTGAATCTGAATAATTGCCAAGTTATCTATAATATGTTGGCATAATTCATGTTACTGTGTGCATGAATGTGAATCTGGATAATTGCCAAGTTATACATAATATGTTGCCATAGTTCATGTTACTGTTTGCATGAATGTGAATCTGGATAATTGCCAAGTTATACATAATATGTTGCCATAATTCATGTTACTCTGTGCATGAATGTGAATCTGGATAATTGCCAAGTTATACTGAATATGTTGCCATAATTCATGTTACTGTGTGCATGAATGTGAATCTGAATAATTGCCAAGTTATACATAATATGTTGGTATAATTCATATTACTGTGTGCATGAATGTGAATCTGGAGAAGTGATAAGTTATACATAATATGTTGGCATAATTCATGTTACTGTCTGCATGAATGTGAATCTGGATAATTGCCAAGTTATACATAATATGTTGCCATAATTCATGTTCATGTGTGCATGAATGTGAATCTGGATAATTGCCAAGTTATACATAATATGTTGTCATAGTTCATGTTACTGAGTGCATGAATGTGAATCTGGATAATTGCCAAGTTATACATAATATGTTGCCATAGTTCATGTTACTGTGTTCATGAATGTGAATCTGGATAATTGCCAAGTTATACATAATATGTTGCCATAATTCATGTTACTGTGTGCATGAATGTGAATCTGGATAATAGCCAAGTTATACATAATATGTTGGCATAATTCATGTTACTGTGTGCATGAATGTGAATCTGGATAATTGCCAAGTTATACATAATATGTTGCCATAATTCATGTTACTGTGTGCATGAATGTGAATCTGGATAATTGGCAAGTTATACATAATATGTTGCCATAATTCATGTTACTGTGTGCATGAATGTGAATCTGGATAATTGCCAAGTTATGCATAATATGTTGGCATAATTCATGTTCCCCTGTGCATGAATGTGAATCTGGATAATTGCCAAGTTATAATAATATGTTGACATAATTCATGTTACTGTGTGCATGAATGTTAATCTAGATAATTGCCAAGTTATACATAATATGTTGCCATAATTCATGTTACTGTGTGCATGAATGTGAATCTGGAGAATTGCCAAGTTATACATAATATGTTGGCATAATTCATGTTACTGTGTGCATGAATGTGAATCTGGATAATTGCCAAGTTATACACAATATGTTGCCATAGTTCATGTTACTGTGTGCATGAATGTGAATCTGGATAATTGCCAAGTTATACAGAATATGTTGCCATAATTCATGTTACTGTGTGCATGAATGTGAATCTGAATAATTGCCAAGTTATACATAATATGTTGTCATAATTCATATTACTGTGTGCATGAATGTGAATCTGGATAACTGCCAAGTTATACATAATATGTTGGTATAATTCATATTATTGTGTGCATGAATGTGAATCTGGAGAAGTGCCAAGTTATACATAATATGTTGGCATAATTCATGTTACTGTGTGCATGAATGTGAATCTGGATAACTGCCAAGTTATACATAATATGTTGCCATAATTCATGTTCATGTGTGCATGAATGTGAATCTGGATAATTGCCAAGTTATACATAATATGTTGTCATAGTTCATGTTACTGAGTGCATGAATGTGAATCTGGATAATTGCCAAGTTATACATAATATGTTGCCATAGTTCATGTTACTGTGTGCATGAATGTGAATCTGGATAATTGCCAAGTTATACATAATATGTTGCCATAATTCATGTTACTGTGTGAATGAATGTGAATCTGGATAATAGCCAAGTTATACATAATATGTTGGCATAATTCATGTTACTGTGGGCATGAATGTGAATCTGGATAATTGCCAAGTTATACATAATATGTTGCCATAATTCATGTTACTGTGTGCATGAATGTGAATCTGGATAATTGCCAAGTTATACATAATATGTTGTCATATTTCAATTTACTGTGTGCATGAATGTGAATCTGAATAATAGCCAAGTTATACATAATATGTTGCCATAATTCATGTTGCTGTGTGCATGAATGTGAATCTGGATAATTGCCAAGTTATACATAATATGTTGGCATAATTCATGTTACTGTGTACATGAATGTGAATCTGGATAATAGCCAAGTTATACATAATATGTTGGCATAATTCATGTTACTGTGTTCATGAATGTGAATCTGGATAATTGCCAAGTTATACATAATATGTTGGCATATTTCTTGTTACTGTGTGCATGAATGTGAATCTGGATAATTGCCAAGTTATACATAATATGTTGCCATAGTTCATGTTACTGTGTGCATGAATGTGAATCTGGATAATTGCCAAGTTATACATAATATGTTGCCATAATTCATGTTACTGTGTGCATGAATGTGAATCTGGATAATAGCCAAGTTATACATAATATATTGGCATAATTCATGTTACTGTGTGCATGAATGTGAATCTGGATAATTGCCAAGTTATACATAATATGTTGCCATAATTCATGTTACTGTGTGCATGAATGTGAATCTGGATAATTGCCAAGTTATACATAATATGTTGTCATATTTCATGTTACTGTGTGCATGAATGTGAATCTGAATAATAGCCAAGTTATACATAATATGTTCGCATAATTCATGTTACTGTGTGCATGAATGTGAATCTGAATAATTGCCAAGTTATCTATAATATGTTGGCATAATTCATGTTACCGTGTGCATGAATGTGAATCTGGATAATTGCCAAGTTATACATAATATGTTGCCATAGTTCATGTTACTGTGTGCATGAATGTGAATCTGGATAATTGCCAAGTTATACATAATATGTTGCCATAATTCATGTTACTCTGTGCATGAATGTGAATCTGGATAATTGCCAAGTTATACTGAATATGTTGCCATAATTCATGTTACTGTGTGCATGAATGTGAATCTGAATAATTGCCAAGTTATACATAATATGTTGGTATAATTCATATTACTGTGTGCATGAATGTGAATCTGGAGAAGTGATAAGTTATACATAATATGTTGGCATAATTCATGTTACTGTCTGCATGAATGTGAATCTGGATAATTGCCAAGTTATACATAATATGTTGCCATAATTCATGTTCATGTGTGCATGAATGTGAATCTGGATAATTGCCAAGTTATACATAATATGTTGTCATAGTTCATGTTACTGAGTGCATGAATGTGAATCTGGATAATTGCCAAGTTATACATAATATGTTGCCATAGTTCATGTTACTGTGTGCATGAATGTGAATCTGGATAATTGCCAAGTTATACATAATATGTTGCCATAATTCATGTTACTGTGTGCATGAATGTGAATCTGGATAATAGCCAAGTTATACATAATATGTTGGCATAATTCATGTTACTGTGTGCATGAATGTGAATCTGGATAATTGCCAAGTTATACATAATATGTTGCCATAATTCATGTTACTGTGTGCATGAATGTGAATCTGGATAATTGGCAAGTTATACATAATATGTTGTCATATTTCAATTTACTGTGTGCATGAATGTGAATCTGAATAATAGCCAAGTTATACATAATATGTTGCCATAATTCATGTTGCTGTGTGCATGAATGTGAATCTGGATAATTGCAAAGTTATACATAATATGTTGGCATAATTCATGTTACTGTGTACATGAATGTGAATCTGGATAATAGCCAAGTTATACATAATATGTTGGCATACTTCATGTTACTGTGTTCATGAATGTGAATCTGGATAATTGCCAAGTTATACATAATATGTTGGCATATTTCTTGTTACTGTGTGCATGAATGTGAATCTGGATAATTGCCAAGTTATACATAATATGTTGCCATAGTTCATGTTACTGTGTGCATGAATGTGAATCTGGATAATTGCCAAGTTATACATAATATGTTGCCATAATACATGTTACTGTGTGCATGAATGTGAATCTGGATAATAGCCAAGTTATACATAATATGTTGGCATAATTCATGTTACTGTGTGCATGAATGTGAATCTGGATAATTGCCAAGTTATACATAATATGTTGCCATAATTCATGTTACTGTGTGCATGAATGTGAATCTGGATAATTGCCAAGTTATACATAATATGTTGTCATATATCAATTTACTGTGTGCATGAATATGAATCTGAATAATAGCCAAGTTATACATAATATGTTGGCATAATTCATGTTACTGTGTGCATGAATGTGAATATGGACGATTGCCAATTTATACATAGTATATTGTCATAATTCATGTTATTGTGTGCATGAATGTGAATCTGGATAATTGCCAAGTTATACATAATATGTTGCCATAGTTCATGCACACAGTAATATGAATTATACCAACATATTATGTATAACTTGGCAGTTATCCAGATTCACATTCATGCACACAGTAATATGAATTATGACAACATATTATGTATAACTTGGCAATTATCCAGATTCACATTCATGCACTCAGTAACATGAACTATGACAACATATTATGTATAACTTGGCAATTATCCAGATTCACATTCATGCACACATGAACATGAATTATGGCAACATATTATGTATAACTTGGCAATTATTCAGATTCACATTCATGCACACAGTAACATGAATTATGGCAACATATTATGTATAACTTGGCTATTATCCAGATTCACATTCATGCACACAGTAACATGAATAATGGCAACATATTATGTATAACTTGGCAATTATCCAGATTCACATTCATGCACACAATAACATGAATTATGCCAACATATTATGTATAACTTGGCAATTCTCCAGAGTCACATTCATGCACACAGTAACATGAATTATGGCAACATATTATGTATAACTTGGCTATTATCCAGATTCACATTCATGCACACAGTAACATGAATAATGGCAACATATTATGTATAACTTGGCAATTATCCAGATTCACATTCATGCACACAGTAACATGAACTATGGCAACATATTATGTATAACTTGGCAATTATCCAGATTCACATTCATGCACTCAGTAACATGAATTATGGCAACATATTATGTATAACTTGGCACTTCTCCAGATTCACATTCATGCACACAGTAATATGAATTATACCAACATATTATGTATAACTTGGCAGTTATCCAGATTCACATTCATGCACACAGTAATATGAATTATGACAACATATTATGTATAACTTGGCAATTATTCAGATTCACATTCATGCACACAGTAACATGAATTATGGCAACATATTATGTATAAGTTGGCTATTATCCAGATTCACATTCATGCACACAGTAACATGAATTATGGCAACATATTATGTATAACTTGGCAATTATCCAGATTCACATTCATGCACACAGTAACATGAACTATGGCAACATATTATGTATAACTTGGCAATTATCCAGATTCACATGCATGCACAAAGAAACATGAATTATGCCAACATATTATGTATAACTTGGCATTTCTCCAGATTCACTTTCATGCACACAGTAATATGAATTATACCAACATATTATGTATAACTTGGCAGTTATCCAGATTCACATTCATGCACACAGTAATATGAATTATGACAACATATTATGTATAACTTGGCAATTATCCAGATTCACATTCATGCACACAGTAACATGAATTATGCCAACATATTATGTATAACTTGGCTATTATCCAGATTCACATTCATGCACACAGTAACATGAATTATGGCAACATATTATGTATAACTTGGCAATTATCCAGATTCACATTCATGCACACAGTAACATGAACTATGGCAACATATTATGTATAACTTGGCTATTATCCAGATTCACATTCATGCACTCAGTAACATGAACTATGACAACATATTATGTATAACTTGGCAATTATCCAGATTCACATTCATGCACACAGTAACATGAATTATGCCAACATATTATGTATAACTTGGCACTTCTCCAGATTCACATTCATGCACACAGTAATATGAATTATACCAACATATTATGTATAACTTGGCAGTTATCCAGATTCACATTCATGCACACAGTAATATGAATTATGACAACATATTATGTATAATTTGGCAATTATTCAGATTCACATTCATGCACACAGTAACATGAATTATGGCAACATATTCTGTATAACTTGGCAATTATCCAGATTCACATTCATGCACACAGTAACATGAATTATGGCAACATATTATGTATAACTTGGCAATTATCCAGATTCACATTCATGCACACAGTAACATGAACTATGGCAACATATTGTGTATAACTTGGCAATTATCCAGATTCACATTCATGCACAGGGGAACATGAATTATGCCAACATATTATGCATAACTTGGCAATTATCCAGATTCACATTCATGCACACAGTAACATGAATTATGGCAACATATTATGTATAACTTGGCTATTATCCAGATTCACATTCATGCACACAGTGACATGAAATATGCCAACATATTATGTATAACTTGGCAATTATCCAGATTCACATTCATGCACACAGTGACATGAATTATGCCAACATATTATGTATAACTTGGCAATTATTCAGATTCACATTCATGCACACAGTAACATGAATTATGGCAACATATTATGTATAACTTGGCACTTCTCCAGATTCACATTCATGCACACAGTAATATGAATTATACCAACATATTATGTATAACTTGGCAGTTATCCAGATTCACATTCATGCACACAGTAATATGAATTATGACAACATATTATGTATAATTTGGCAATTATTCAGATTCACATTCATGCACACAGTAACATGAATTATGGCAACATATTCTGTATAACTTGGCAATTATCCAGATTCACATTCATGCACACAGTAACATGAATTATGGCAACATATTATGTATAACTTGGCAATTATCCAGATTCACATTCATGCACACAGTAACATGAACTATGGCAACATATTGTGTATAACTTGGCAATTATCCAGATTCACATTCATGCACAGGGGAACATGAATTATGCCAACATATTATGCATAACTTGGCAATTATCCAGATTCACATTCATGCACACAGTAACATGAATTATGGCAACATATTATGTATAACTTGGCTATTATCCAGATTCACATTCATGCACACAGTGACATGAAATATGCCAACATATTATGTATAACTTGGCAATTATCCAGATTCACATTCATGCACACAGTGACATGAATTATGCCAACATATTATGTATAACTTGGCAATTATTCAGATTCACATTCATGCACACAGTAACATGAATTATGGCAACATATTATGTATAACTTGGCTATTATCCAGATTCACATTCATGCACACAGTAACATGAATTATTGCAACATATTATGTATAACTTGGCAATTATCCAGATTCACATTCATGCACACAGTAACATGAACTATGGCAACATATTATGTATAACTTCGCAATTATCCAGATTCACATTCATGCACTCAGTAACATGAATTATGGCAACATATTATGTATAACTTGGCACTTCTCCAGATTCACATTCATGCACACAGTAATATGAATTATACCAACATATTATGTATAACTTGGCAGTTATCCAGATTCACATTCATGCACACAGTAATATGAATTATGACAACATATTATGTATAACTTGGCAATTATTCAGATTCACATTCATGCACACAGTAACATGAATTATGGCAACATATTCTGTATAACTTGGCAATTATCCAGATTCACATTCATCCACACAGTAACATGAATTATGGCAACATATTATGTATAACTTGGCAATTATCCAGATTCACATTCATGCACACAGTAACATGAACTATGGCAACATATTGTGTATAACTTGGCAATTATCCAGATTCACATTCATGCACACAGTAACATGAATTATGCCAACATATTATGTATAACTTGGCAATTCTCCAGATTCACATTCATGCACACAGTAACATGAATTATGGCAACATATTATGTATAACTTGGCAATTATCTAGATTAACATTCATGCACACAGTAACATGAATTATGTCAATATATTATTATAACTTGGCAATTATCCAGATTCACATTCATGCACACAGTAACATGAATTATGGCAACATATTATGTATAACTTGGCTATTATCCAGATTCACATTCATGCACACAGTGACATGAAATATGCCAACATATTATGTATAACTTGGCAATTATCCAGATTCACATTCATGCACACAGTGACATGAATTATGCCAACATATTATGTATAACTTGGCAATTATTCAGATTCACATTCATGCACACAGTAACATGAATTATGGCAACATATTATGTATAACTTGGCTATTATCCAGATTCACATTCATGCACACAATAACATGAATTATGCCAACATATTATGTATAACTTGGCAATTCTCCAGATTCACATTCATGCACACAGTAACATGAATTATGGCAACATATTATGTATAACTTGGCAGTTATCCAGACTCACATTCATGCACACAGTTATATGAATTATGCCAACATATTATGTATAACTTGGCAATTATCCAGATTCACATTCATGCACACAGTAACATGAACTATGGCAACATATTATGTATAACTTGGCAATTATCCAGATTCACATTCATGCACACAGTAACATGAATTATGCCAACATATTATGTATAACTTGGCAATTCTCCAGATTCACATTCATGCACACAGTGACATGAATTATGGCAACATATTATGAATAAATTGGCAATTATCCAGATTCACATTCATGCACACAGTAACATGAATTATGCCAACATATTATGTATAACTTGGCTATTATCCAGATTCACATTCATGCACACAGTAACATGAATTATGGCAACATATTATGTATAACTTGGCAGTTATCCAGATTCACATTCATGCACACAGTAACATGAATTATGCCAACATATTATGTATAACTTGGCACTTCTCCAGATTCACATTCATGCACACAGTAATATGAATTATACCAACATATTATGTATAACTTGGCAGTTATCCAGATTCACATTCATGCACACAGTAATATGAATTATGACAACATATTATGTATAACTTGGCAATTATTCAGATTCACATTCATGCACACAGTAACATGAATTATGGCAACATATTCTGTATAACTTGGCAATTATCCAGATTCACATTCATGCACACAGTAACATGAACTATGGCAACATATTGTGTATAACTTGGCAATTATCCAGATTCACATTCATGCACACAGTAACATGAATTATGCCAACATATTATGTATAACTTGGCTATTATTCAGATTCACATTCATGCACACAGTAACATGAATTATGACAACATATTATGTATAACTTGGCAATTATCCAGATTCACATTCATGCACACAGTAACATGAATTATGGCAACATATTATGTATAACTTGGCAATTCTCCAGATTCACATTCATGCACACATTAACATGAATTATGGCAACATATTATGTATAACTTGGCAATTATCTAGATTAACATTCATGCACACAGTAACATGAATTATGTCAACATATTATAATAACTTGGCAATTATCCAGATTCACATTCATGCACAGGGGAACATGAATTATGGCAACATATTATGTATAACTTGGCAATTATCCAGATTCACATTCATGCACTCAGTAACATGAATTATGGCATCATATTATGTATAACTTGGCAATTATCTAGATTAACATTCATGCACACAGTAACATGAATTATGACAACATATTATGTATAACTTGGCAATTATCCAGATTCACATTCATGCACACAGTAACAAGAAATATGCCAACATATTATGTATAACTTGGCAATTATCCAGATTCACATTCATGAACACAGTAACATGAATTATGCCAACATATTATGTATAACTTGGCTATTATCCAGATTCACATTCATGTACACAGTAACATGAATTATGGCAACATATTCTGTATAACTTGGCAATTATCCAGATTCACATTCATGCACACAGTAACATGAACTATGGCAACATATTGTGTATAACTTGGCAATTATCCAGATTCACATTCATGCACACAGTAACATGAAGTATGCCAACATATTATGTATAACTTGGCAATTCTCCAGATTCACATTCATGCACCCAGTAACATGAATTATGGCAACATATTATGTATAACTTGGCAATTATCTAGATTAACATTCATGCACACAGTAACATGAATTATGTCAACATATTATTATAACTTGGCAATTATCCAGATTCACATTCATGCACAGGGGAACATGAATTATGCCAACATATTATGCTTAACTTGGCAATTATCCAGATTCACATTCATGCACACAGTAACATGAATTATGGCAACATATTATGTATAACTTGTCTATTATCCAGATTCACATTCATGCACACAGTGACATGAAATATGCCAACATATTATGTATAACTTGGCAATTATCCAGATTCACATTCATGCACACAGTGACATGAATTATGCCAACATATTATGTATAACTTGGCAATTATTCAGATTCACATTCATGCACACAGTAACATGAATTATGGCAACATATTATGTATAACTTGGCTATTATCCAGATTCACATTCATGCACACAGTAACATGAATAATGGCAACATATTATGTATAACTTGGCAATTATCCAGATTCACATTCATGCACACAGTAACATGAACTATGGCAACATATTATGTATAACTTGGCAATTATCCAGATTCACATTCATGCACTCAGTAACATGAATTATGGCAACATATTATGTATAACTTGGCACTTCTCCAGATTCACATTCATGCACACAGTAATATGAATTATACCAACATATTATGTATAACTTGGCAGTTATCCAGATTCACATTCATGCACACAGTAATATGAATTATGACAACATATTATGTATAACTTGGCAATTATTCAGATTCACATTCATGCACACAGTAACATGAATTATGGCAACATATTATGTATAAGTTGGCTATTATCCAGATTCACATTCATGCACACAGTAACATGAATTATGGCAACATATTATGTATAACTTGGCAATTATCCAGATTCACATTCATGCACACAGTAACATGAACTATGGCAACATATTATGTATAACTTGGCAATTATCCAGATTCACATGCATGCACAAAGAAACATGAATTATGCCAACATATTATGTATAACTTGGCATTTCTCCAGATTCACTTTCATGCACACAGTAATATGAATTATACCAACATATTATGTATAACTTGGCAGTTATCCAGATTCACATTCATGCACACAGTAATATGAATTATGACAACATATTATGTATAACTTGGCAATTATCCAGATTCACATTCATGCACACAGTAACATGAATTATGCCAACATATTATGTATAACTTGGCTATTATCCAGATTCACATTCATGCACACAGTAACATGAATTATGGCAACATATTATGTATAACTTGGCAATTATCCAGATTCACATTCATGCACACAGTAACATGAACTATGGCAACATATTATGTATAACTTGGCTATTATCCAGATTCACATTCATGCACTCAGTAACATGAACTATGACAACATATTATGTATAACTTGGCAATTATCCAGATTCACATTCATGCACACAGTAACATGAATTATGCCAACATATTATGTATAACTTGGCACTTCTCCAGATTCACATTCATGCACACAGTAATATGAATTATACCAACATATTATGTATAACTTGGCAGTTATCCAGATTCACATTCATGCACACAGTAATATGAATTATGACAACATATTATGTATAATTTGGCAATTATTCAGATTCACATTCATGCACACAGTAACATGAATTATGGCAACATATTCTGTATAACTTGGCAATTATCCAGATTCACATTCATGCACACAGTAACATGAATTATGGCAACATATTATGTATAACTTGGCAATTATCCAGATTCACATTCATGCACACAGTAACATGAACTATGGCAACATATTGTGTATAACTTGGCAATTATCCAGATTCACATTCATGCACAGGGGAACATGAATTATGCCAACATATTATGCATAACTTGGCAATTATCCAGATTCACATTCATGCACACAGTAACATGAATTATGGCAACATATTATGTATAACTTGGCTATTATCCAGATTCACATTCATGCACACAGTGACAAGAAATATGCCAACATATTATGTATAACTTGGCAATTATCCAGATTCACATTCATGCACACAGTGACATGAATTATGCCAACATATTATGTATAACTTGGCAATTATTCAGATTCACATTCATGCACACAGTAACATGAATTATGGCAACATATTATGTATAACTTGGCACTTCTCCAGATTCACATTCATGCACACAGTAATATGAATTATACCAACATATTATGTATAACTTGGCAGTTATCCAGATTCACATTCATGCACACAGTAATATGAATTATGACAACATATTATGTATAATTTGGCAATTATTCAGATTCACATTCATGCACACAGTAACATGAATTATGGCAACATATTCTGTATAACTTGGCAATTATCCAGATTCACATTCATGCACACAGTAACATGAATTATGGCAACATATTATGTATAACTTGGCAATTATCCAGATTCACATTCATGCACACAGTAACATGAACTATGGCAACATATTGTGTATAACTTGGCAATTATCCAGATTCACATTCATGCACAGGGGAACATGAATTATGCCAACATATTATGCATAACTTGGCAATTATCCAGATTCACATTCATGCACACAGTAACATGAATTATGGCAACATATTATGTATAACTTGGCTATTATCCAGATTCACATTCATGCACACAGTGACATGAAATATGCCAACATATTATGTATAACTTGGCAATTATCCAGATTCACATTCATGCACACAGTGACATGAATTATGCCAACATATTATGTATAACTTGGCAATTATTCAGATTCACATTCATGCACACAGTAACATGAATTATGGCAACATATTATGTATAACTTGGCTATTATCCAGATTCACATTCATGCACACAGTAACATGAATTATTGCAACATATTATGTATAACTTGGCAATTATCCAGATTCACATTCATGCACACAGTAACATGAACTATGGCAACATATTATGTATAACTTCGCAATTATCCAGATTCACATTCATGCACTCAGTAACATGAATTATGGCAACATATTATGTATAACTTGGCACTTCTCCAGATTCACATTCATGCACACAGTAATATGAATTATACCAACATATTATGTATAACTTGGCAGTTATCCAGATTCACATTCATGCACACAGTAATATGAATTATGACAACATATTATGTATAACTTGGCAATTATTCAGATTCACATTCATGCACACAGTAACATGAATTATGGCAACATATTCTGTATAACTTGGCAATTATCCAGATTCACATTCATCCACACAGTAACATGAATTATGGCAACATATTATGTATAACTTGGCAATTATCCAGATTCACATTCATGCACACAGTAACATGAACTATGGCAACATATTGTGTATAACTTGGCAATTATCCAGATTCACATTCATGCACACAGTAACATGAATTATGCCAACATATTATGTATAACTTGGCAATTCTCCAGATTCACATTCATGCACACAGTAACATGAATTATGGCAACATATTATGTATAACTTGGCAATTATCTAGATTAACATTCATGCACACAGTAACATGAATTATGTCAATATATTATTATAACTTGGCAATTATCCAGATTCACATTCATGCACACAGTAACATGAATTATGGCAACATATTATGTATAACTTGGCTATTATCCAGATTCACATTCATGCACACAGTGACATGAAATATGCCAACATATTATGTATAACTTGGCAATTATCCAGATTCACATTCATGCACACAGTGACATGAATTATGCCAACATATTATGTATAACTTGGCAATTATTCAGATTCACTTTCATGCACACAGTAACATGAATTATGGCAACATATTATGTATAACTTGGCTATTATCCAGATTCACATTCATGCACACAATAACATGAATTATGCCAACATATTATGTATAACTTGGCAATTCTCCAGATTCACATTCATGCACACAGTAACATGAATTATGGCAACATATTATGTATAACTTGGCAGTTATCCAGACTCACATTCATGCACACAGTTATATGAATTATGCCAACATATTATGTATAACTTGGCAATTATCCAGATTCACATTCATGCACACAGTAACATGAACTATGGCAACATATTATGTATAACTTGGCAATTATCCAGATTCACATTCATGCACACAGTAACATGAATTATGCCAACATATTATGTATAACTTGGCAATTCTCCAGATTCACATTCATGCACACAGTGACATGAATTATGGCAACATATTATGAATAAATTGGCAATTATCCAGATTCACATTCATGCACACAGTAACATGAATTATGCCAACATATTATGTATAACTTGGCTATTATCCAGATTCACATTCATGCACACAGTAACATGAATTATGGCAACATATTATGTATAACTTGGCAGTTATCCAGATTCACATTCATGCACACAGTAACATGAATTATGCCAACATATTATGTATAACTTGGCACTTCTCCAGATTCACATTCATGCACACAGTAATATGAATTATACCAACATATTATGTATAACTTGGCAGTTATCCAGATTCACATTCATGCACACAGTAATATGAATTATGACAACATATTATGTATAACTTGGCAATTATTCAGATTCACATTCATGCACACAGTAACATGAATTATGGCAACATATTCTGTATAACTTGGCAATTATCCAGATTCACATTCATGCACACAGTAACATGAACTATGGCAACATATTGTGTATAACTTGGCAATTATCCAGATTCACATTCATGCACACAGTAACATGAATTATGCCAACATATTATGTATAACTTGGCTATTATTCAGATTCACATTCATGCACACAGTAACATGAATTATGACAACATATTATGTATAACTTGGCAATTATCCAGATTCACATTCATGCACACAGTAACATGAATTATGGCAACATATTATGTATAACTTGGCAGTTATCCAGATTCACATTCATGCACACAGTAACATGAATTATGCCAACATATTATGTATAACTTGGCTATTATCCAGATTCACATTCATGCACACAGTAACATGAATTATGGCAACATATTATGTATAACTTGGCAGTTATCCAGATTCACATTCATGCACACAGTAACATGAATTATGCCAACATATTATGTATAACTTGGCACTTCTCCAGATTCACATTCATGCACACAGTAATATGAATTATACCAACATATTATGTATAACTTGGCAGTTATCCAGATTCACATTCATGCACACAGTAATATGAATTATGACAACATATTATGTATAACTTGGCAATTATTCAGATTCACATTCATGCACACAGTAACATGAATTATGGCAACATATTCTGTATAACTTGGCAATTATCCAGATTCACATTCATGCACACAGTAACATGAACTATGGCAACATATTGTGTATAACTTGGCAATTATCCAGATTCACATTCATGCACACAGTAACATGAATTATGCCAACATATTATGTATAACTTGGCTATTATTCAGATTCACATTCATGCACACAGTAACATGAATTATGACAACATATTATGTATAACTTGGCAATTATCCAGATTCACATTCATGCACACAGTAACAAGAAATATGCCAACATATTATGTATAACTTGGCAATTATCCAGATTCACATTCATGAACACAGTAACATGAATTATGCCAACATATTATGTATAACTTGGCTATTATCCAGATTCACATTCATGTACACAGTAACATGAATTATGCCAACATATTATGTATAACTTGGCAATTATCCAGATTCACATTCATGCACACAGGAACATGAATTATGGCAACATATTATGTATAACTTGGCTATTATTCAGATTCACATTCATGTACACAATACATTGAAATATGACAACATATTATGTATAACTTGGCAATTATCCAGATTCACATTCATGCACACAGTAACATGAATTATGGCAACATATTATGTATAACTTGGCAATTATCCAGATTCACATTCATGCACACAGTAACATGAATTATGCCAACATATTATGTATAACTTGGCTATTATCCAGATTCACATTCATGCACACAGTAACATGAATTATAGCAACATATTATGTATAACTTGGCAATTATCCAGATTCACATTCATGCACACTGTAACATGAATTATGGCAACATATTATGTATAACTTGGTAATTATCCAGATTCACATTCATGCACACAGTAACATGAACTATGGCAACATATTATGTATAACTTGGCAATTATCCAGATTCACATTCATGCACTCAGTAACATGAACTATGACAACATATTATGTATAACTTGGCAATTATCCAGATTCACATTCATGCAGACAGTAACATGAATTATGCCAACATATTATGTATAACTTATCACTTCTCCAGATTCACATTCATGCACACAGTAATATGAATTATACCAACATATTATGTATAACTTGGCAATTATTCAGATTCACATTCATGCACACAGTAACATGAATTATGGCAACATATTCAGTATAACTTGGCAATTATCCAGATTCACATTCATGCACAGAGTAACATGAATTATGGCAACATATTATGTATAACTTGGCAATTATCCAGATTCACATTCATGCACACAGTAACATGAACTATGGCAACATATTATGTATAACTTGGCAATTATCCAGATTCACATTCATGCACACAGTAACATGAATTATGCCAACATATTATGGATAACTTGGCAATTATTCAGATTCACATTCATGCACACAGTAACATGAATTATGCGAACATATTATGTATAACTTGGCTATTATTCAGATTCACATTCATGCACACAGTAACATGAAATATGACAACATATTATGTATAACTTGGCAATTATCCAGATTCACATTCATGCACACAGTAACATGAATTATGGCAACATATTATGTATAACTTGGCAATTATCCAGATTCACATTCATGCACACAGTAACATGAATTATGCCAACATATTATGTATAACTTGGCTATTATTCAGATTCACATTCATGGACACAGTAACATGAATTATGACAACATATTATGTATAACTTGGCAATTATCCAGATTCACATTCATGCACACAGTAACAAGAAATATGCCAACATATTATGTATAACTTGGCAATTATCCAGATTCACATTCATGAACACAGTAACATGAATTATGCCAACATATTATGTATAACTTGGCTATTATCCAGATTCACATTCATGTACACAGTAACATGAATTATGCCAACATATTATGTATAACTTGGCAATTATCCAGATTCACATTCATGCACACAGGAACATGAATTATGGCAACATATTATGTATAACTTGGCTATTATTCAGATTCATATTCATGCACACAGTAAATTGATATATGACAACATATTATGTATAACTTGGCAATTATCCAGATTCACATTCATGCACACAGTAACATGAATTATGGCAACATATTATGTATAACTTGGCAATTATCCAGATTCACATTCATGCACACAGTAACATGAATTATGCCAACATATTATGTATAACTTGGCTATTATCCAGATTCACATTCATGCACACAGTAACATGTATTATGGCAACATATTATGTATAACTTGGCAATTATCCAGATTCACATTCATGCACACAGTAACATGAACTATGGCAACATATTATGTATAACTTGGCAATTATCCAGATTCACATTCATGCACACAGTAACAAGAAATATGCCAACATATTATGTATAACTTGGCAATTATCCAGATTCACATTCATGAACACAGTAACATGAAGTATGCCAACATATTATGTATAACTTGGCTATTATCCAGATTCACATTCATGTACACAGTAACATGAATTATGCCAACATATTATGTATAACTTTGCAATTATCCAGATTCACATTCATGCACACAGCAACATGAATTATGGCAACATATTATGTATAACTTGGCTATTATTCAGATTCACATTCATGCACACAGTAAATTGAAATATGACAACATATTATGTATAACTTGCCAATTATCCAGATTCACATTCATGCACACAGTAACATGAATTATGGCAACATATTATGTATAACTTGGCAATTATCCAGATTCACATTCATGCACACAGTAACATGAATTATGCCAACATATTATGTATAACTTGGCTATTATCCAGATTCACATTCATGCACACAGTAACATGAATTATGGCAACATATTATGTATAACTTGGCAATTATCCAGATTCACATTCATGCACACAGTAACATGAACTATGGCAACATATTATGTATAACTTGGCAATTATCCAGATTCACATTCATGCACTCAGTAACATGAACTATGACAACATATTATGTATAACTTGGCAATTATCCAGATTCACATTCATGCACACATGAACATGAATTATGGCAACATATTATGTATAACTTGGCAATTATCCAGATTCACATTCATGCAGACAGTAACATGAATTATGCCAACATATTATGTATAACTTATCACTTCTCCAGATTCACATTCATGCACACAGTAATATGAATTATACCAACATATTATGTATAACTTGGCAATTATTCAGATTCACATTCATGCACACAGTAACATGAATTATGGCAACATATTCAGTATAACTTGGCAATTATCCAGATTCACATTCATGCACAGAGTAACATGAATTATGGCAACATATTATGTATAACTTGGCAATTATCCAGATTCACATTCATGCACACAGTAACATGAACTATGGCAACATATTATGTATAACTTGGCAATTATCCAGATTCACATTCATGCACACGGTAACATGAATTATGCCAACATATTATAGATAACTTGGCAATTATTCAGATTCACATTCATGCACACAGTAACATGAATTATGCGAACATATTATGTATAACTTGGCTATTATTCAGATTCACATTCATGCACACAGTAACATGAAATATGACAACATATTATGTATAACTTGGCAATTATCCAGATTCACATTCATGCACACAGTAACATGAATTATGGCAACATATTATGTATAACTTGGCAATTATCCAGATTCACATTCATGCACACAGTAACATGAATTATGCCAACATATTATGTATAACTTGGCTATTATCCAGATTCACATTCATGCACACAGTAACATGAATTATGGCAACATATTATGTATAACTTGGCAATTATCCAGATTCACATTCATGCACACAGTAACATGAACTATGGCAACATATTATGTATAACTTGGCAATTATCCAGATTCACATTCATGCACACAGTAACAAGAAATATGCCAACATATTATGTATAACTTGGCAATTATCCAGATTCACATTCATGAACACAGTAACATGAATTATGCCAACATATTATGTATAACTTGGCTATTATCCAGATTCACATTCATGTACACAGTAACATGAATTATGCCAACATATTATGTATAACTTGGCAATTATCCAGATTCACATTCATGCACACAGCAACATGAATTATGGCAACATATTATGTATAACTTGGCTATTATTCAGATTCACATTCATGCACACAGTAAATTGAAATATGACAACATATTATGTATAACTTGGCAATTATCCAGATTCACATTCATGCACACAGTAACATGAATTATGGCAACATATTATGTATAACTTGGCAATTATCCAGATTCACATTCATGCCCACAGTAACATGAATTATGCCAACATATTATGTATAACTTGGCTATTATCCAGATTCACATTCATTCACACAGTAACATGAATTATGGCAACATATTATGTATAACTTGGCAATTATCCAGATTCACATTCATGCACACAGTAACATGAACTATGGCAACATATTATGTATAACTTGGCAATTATCCAGATTCACATTCATGCACTCAGTAACATGAACTATGACAACATATTATGTATAACTTGGCAATTATCCAGATTCACATTCATGCACACATGAACATGAATTATGGCAACATATTATGTATAACTTGGCAGTTATCCAGATTCACATTCATGCACACAGTAACATGAATTATGCCAACATATTATGTATAACTTGGCACTTCTCCAGATTCACATTCATGCACACAATAATATGAATTATACCAACATATTATGTATAACTTGGCAGTTATCCAGATTCACATTCATGCACACAGTAATATGAATTATGACAACATATTATGTATAACTTGGCAATTATTCAGATTCACATTCATGCACACAGTAACATGAATTATGGCAACATATTCTGTATAACTTGGCAATTATCCAGATTCACATTCATGCACACAGTAACATGAACTATGGCAACATATTGTGTATAACTTGGCAATTATCCAGATTCACATTCATGCACACAGTAACATGAATTATGCCAACATATTATGTATAACTTGGCAATTCTCCAGATTCACATTCATGCACACAGTAACATGAATTATGGCAACATATTATGTATAACTTGGCAATTATCTAGATTAACATTCATGCACACAGTAACATGAATTATGTCAACATATTATTATAACTTGGCAATTATCCAGATTCACATTCATGCACAGGGGAACATGAATTATGCCAACATATTATGCATAACTTGGCAATTATCCAGATTCACATTCATGCACACAGTAACATGAATTATGGCAACATATTATGTATAACTTGCCAATTATCCAGATTCACATTCATGCACACAGTAACATGAATTATGGCAACATATTATGTATAACTTGGCAATTATCCAGATTCACATTCATGCACACAGTAACATGAATTATGCCAACATATTATGTATAACTTGGCTATTATCCAGATTCACATTCATGCACACAGTAACATGAATTATGGCAACATATTATGTATAACTTGGCAATTATCCAGATTCACATTCATGAACACAGTAACATGAACTATGGCAACATATTATGTATAACTTGGCAATTATCCAGATTCACATTCATGCACTCAGTAACATGAACTATGACAACATATTATGTATAACTTGGCAATTATCCAGATTCACATTCATGCACACATGAACATGAATTATGGCAACATATTATGTATAACTTGGCAATTATCCAGATTCACATTCATGCAGACAGTAACATGAATTATGCCAACATATTATGTATAACTTATCACTTCTCCAGATTCACATTCATGCACACAGTAATATGAATTATACCAACATATTATGTATAACTTGGCAATTATTCAGATTCACATTCATGCACACAGTAACATGAATTATGGCAACATATTCAGTATAACTTGGCAATTATCCAGATTCACATTCATGCACAGAGTAACATGAATTATGGCAACATATTATGTATAACTTGGCAATTATCCAGATTCACATTCATGCAAACAGTAACATGAACTATGGCAACATATTATGTATAACTTGGCAATTATCCAGATTCACATTCATGCACACAGTAACATGAATTATGCCAACATATTATAGATAACTTGGCAATTATTCAGATTCACATTCATGCACACAGTAACATGAATTATGCGAACATATTATGTATAACTTGGCTATTATTCAGATTCACATTCATGCACACAGTAACATGAAATATGACAACATATTATGTATAACTTGGCAATTATCCAGATTCACATTCATGCACACAGTAACATGAATTATGGCAACATATTATGTATAACTTGGCAATTATCCAGATTCACATTCATGCACACAGTAACATGAATTATGCCAACATATTATGTATAACTTGGCTATTATCCAGATTCACATTCATGCACACAGTAACATGAATTATGGCAACATATTATGTATAACTTGGCAATTATCCAGATTCACATTCATGCACACAGTAACATGAACTATGGCAACATATTATGTATAACTTGGCAATTATCCAGATTCACATTCATGCACACAGTAACAAGAAATATGCCAACATATTATGTATAACTTGGCAATTATCCAGATTCACATTCATGAACACAGTAACATGAATTATGCCAACATATTATGTATAACTTGGCTATTATCCAGATTCACATTCATGTACACAGTAACATGAATTATGCCAACATATTATGTATAACTTGGCAATTATCCAGATTCACATTCATGCACACAGCAACATGAATTATGGCAACATATTATGTATAACTTGGCTATTATTCAGATTCACATTCATGCACACAGTAAATTGAAATATGACAACATATTATGTATAACTTGGCAATTATCCAGATTCACATTCATGCACACAGTAACATGAATTATGGCAACATATTATGTATAACTTGGCAATTATCCAGATTCACATTCATGCCCACAGTAACATGAATTATGCCAACATATTATGTATAACTTGGCTATTATCCAGATTCACATTCATTCACACAGTAACATGAATTATGGCAACATATTATGTATAACTTGGCAATTATCCAGATTCACATTCATGCACACAGTAACATGAACTATGGCAACATATTATGTATAACTTGGCAATTATCCAGATTCACATTCATGCACTCAGTAACATGAACTATGACAACATATTATGTATAACTTGGCAATTATCCAGATTCACATTCATGCACACATGAACATGAATTATGGCAACATATTATGTATAACTTGGCAGTTATCCAGATTCACATTCATGCACACAGTAACATGAATTATGCCAACATATTATGTATAACTTGGCACTTCTCCAGATTCACATTCATGCACACAGTAATATGAATTATACCAACATATTATGTATAACTTGGCAGTTATCCAGATTCACATTCATGCACACAGTAATATGAATTATGACAACATATTATGTATAACTTGGCAATTATTCAGATTCACATTCATGCACACAGTAACATGAATTATGGCAACATATTCTGTATAACTTGGCAATTATCCAGATTCACATTCATGCACACAGTAACATGAACTATGGCAACATATTGTGTATAACTTGGCAATTATCCAGATTCACATTCATGCACACAGTAACATGAATTATGCCAACATATTATGTATAACTTGGCAATTCTCCAGATTCACATTCATGCACACAGTAACATGAATTATGGCAACATATTATGTATAACTTGGCAATTATCTAGATTAACATTCATGCACACAGTAACATGAATTATGTCAACATATTATTATAACTTGGCAATTATCCAGATTCACATTCATGCACAGGGGAACATGAATTATGCCAACATATTATGCATAACTTGGCAATTATCCAGATTCACATTCATGCACACAGTAACATGAATTATGGCAACATATTATGTATAACTTGGCTATTATCCAGATTCACATTCATGCACACAGTGACATGAAATATGCCAACATATTATGTATAACTTGGCAATTATCCAGATTCACATTCATGCACACAGTGACATGAATTATGCCAACATATTAAGTATAACTTGGCAATTATTCAGATTCACATTCATGCACACAGTAACATGAATTATGGCAACATATTATGTATAACTTGGCTATTATCCAGATTCACATTCATGCACACAATAACATGAATTATGACAATATACTATGTATAAATTGGTAATCGTCCATATTCACATTCATGCACACAGTAACATGAATTATGGCAACATATTATGTATAACTTGGCTATTATCCAGATTCACATTCATGCACACAGTAACATGAATTATGGCAACATATTATGTATAACTTGGCAATTATCTAGATTCACATTCATGCACACAGTAACATGAATTATGGCAACATATTATGTATAACTTGACAATTATCTAGATTCACATTCATGCACACAGTAACATAAATTATGCCAACATATTATGTATAACTTGGCAATTATCCAGATTCACATTCATGCACACAGTAACATGAATTATGCCAACATATTATGTATAACTTGGCTATTATTGAGATTCACATTCATGCACACAGTAACATAAATTATGCCAACATATTATGTATAACTTGGCAATTATCCAGATTCACATTCATGCACACAGTAACATGAATTATGCCAACATATTATGTATAACTTGGCTATTATTGAGATTCACATTCATGCACACAGTAACATGAAATATGACAACATATTATGTATAACTTGGCAATTATCCAGATTCACATTCATGCACACAGTAACATGAATTATGGCAACATATTATGTATAACTTGGCAATTATCCAGATTCACATTCATGCACACAGTAACATGAATTATGCCAACATATTATGTATAACTTGGCTATTATTCAGATTCACATTCGTGCACACAGTAACATGAATTATGCCAACATATTATGTATAACTTGGCAATTATTCAGATTGACATTCATGCACACAGTAACATGAATTATGCGAACATATTATGTATAACTTGGCTATTATTCAGATTCACATTCATGCACACAGTAACATGAAATATGACAACATATTATGTATAATTTGGCAATTATCCAGATTCACATTCATGCACACAGTAACATGAATTATGGCAACATATTATGTATAACTTGGCAATTATCCAGATTCACATTCATGCACACAGTAACATGAATTATGCCAACATATTATGTATAACTTGGCTATTATCCAGATTCACATTCATGCACACAGTAACATGAATTATGGCAACATATTATGTATAACTTGGCAATTATCCAGATTCACATTCATGCACACAGTAACATGAACTATGGCAACATATTATGCATAACTTGGCAATTATCCAGATTCACATTCATGCACTCAGTAACATGAACTATGACAACATATTATGTATAACTTGGCAATTATCCAGATTCACATTCATGCACACAGTAACATGAATTATGCCAACATATTATGTATAACTTGGCACTTCTCCAGATTCACATTCATGCACACAGTAATATGAATTATACCAACATATTATGTATAACTTGGCAGTTATCCAGATTCACATTCATGCACACAGTAATATGAATTATGACAACATATTATGTATAACTTGGCAATTATTCAGATTCACATTCATGCACACAGTAACATGAATTATGGCAACATATTCTGTATAACTTGGCAATTATCCAGATTCACATTCATGCACACAGTAACATGAACTATGGCAACATATTGTGTATAACTTGGCAATTATCCAGATTCACATTCATGCACACAGTAACATGAATTATGCCAACATATTATGTATAACTTGGCAATTCTCCAGATTCACATTCATGCACACAGTAACATGAATTATGGCAACATATTATGTATAACTTGGCAATTATCTAGATTAACATTCATGCACACAGTAACATGAATTATGTCAACATATTATTATAACTTGGCAATTATCCAGATTCACATTCATGCACAGGGGAACATGAATTATGCCAACATATTATGCATAACTTGGCAATTATCCAGATTCACATTCATGCACACAGTAACATGAATTATGGCAACATATTATGTATAACTTGGCTATTATCCAGATTCACATTCATGCACACAGTGACATGAAATATGCCAACATATTATGTATAACTTGGCAATTATCCAGATTCACATTCATGCACACAGTGACATGAATTATGCCAACATATTAAGTATAACTTGGCAATTATTCAGATTCACATTCATGCACACAGTAACATGAATTATGGCAACATATTATGTATAACTTGGCTATTATCCAGATTCACATTCATGCACACAATAACATGAATTATGACAATATACTATGTATAAATTGGCAATCGTCCATATTCACATTCATGCACACAGTAACATGAATTATGGCAACATATTATGTATAACTTGGCTATTATCCAGATTCACATTCATGCACACAGTAACATGAATTATGGCAACATATTATGTATAACTTGGCAATTATCTAGATTCACATTCATGCACACAGTAACATGAATTATGGCAACATATTATGTATAACTTGACAATTATCTAGATTCACATTCATGCACACAGTAACATAAATTATGCCAACATATTATGTATAACTTGGCAATTATCCAGATTCACATTCATGCACACAGTAACATGAATTATGCCAACATATTATGTATAACTTGGCTATTATTGAGATTCACATTCATGCACACAGTAACATGAAATATGACAACATATTATGTATAACTTGGCAATTATCCAGATTCACATTCATGCACACAGTAACATGAATTATGGCAACATATTATGTATAACTTGGCAATTATCCAGATTCACATTCATGCACACAGTAACATGAATTATGCCAACATATTATGTATAACTTGGCTATTATTCAGATTCACATTCATGCACACAGTAATATGAATTATGCCAACATATTATGTATAACTTGGCAATTATTCAGATTCACATTCATGCACACAGTAACATGAATTATGCGAACATATTATGTATAACTTGGCTATTATTCAGATTCACATTCATGCACACAGTAACATGAAATATGACAACATATTATGTATAACTTGGCAATTATCCAGATTCACATTCATGCACACAGTAACATGAATTATGGCAACATATTATGTATAACTTGGCAATTATCCAGATTCACATTCATGCACACAGTAACATGAATTATGCCAACATATTATGTATAACTTGGCTATTATTCAGATTCACATTCATGCACACAGTAACATGAATTATGACAACATATTATGTATAACTTGACAATTATCCAGATTCACATTCATGCACACAGTAACAAGAAATATGCCAACATATTATGTATAACTTCGCAATTATCCAGATTCACATTCATGAACACAGTAACATGAATTATGCCAACATATTATGTATAACTTGGCTATTATCCAGATTCACATTCATGTACACAGTAACATGAATTATGCCAACATATTATGTATAACTTGGCAATTATCCAGATTCACATTCATGCACACAGGAACATGAATTATGGCAACATATTATGTATAACTTGGCTATTATTCAGATTCACATTCATGCACACAGTAAATTGAAATATGACAACATATTATGTATAACTTGGCAATTATCCAGATTCACATTCATGCACACAGTAACATGAATTATGGCAACATATTATGTATAACTTGGCAATTATCCAGATTCACATTCATGCACACAGTAACATGAATTATACCAACATATTATGTATAACTTGGCTATTATCCAGTTTCACATTCATGCACACAGTAACATGAATTATGGCAACATATTATGTATAACTTGGCAATTATCCAGATTCACATTCATGCACACAGTAACATGAACTATGGCAACATATTATGTATAACTTGGCAATTATCCAGATTCACATTCATGCACTCAGTAACATGAACTATAACAACATATTATGTATAACTTG